>NC_134830.1:4603620-4700807 GCF_004210375.1 Tachypleus tridentatus | reverse complement strand
CTTTATCCGTTCACTGACGAGAAATCCCACTTGTAGAGAAAATATATATGTAAAAACGGCTGGTATGGATAGAGAAAATGTTTATGTAGAGGAGCGAACAACGTTTCCTTTACATAAAATTTTTCTTAACCCAAACCAGCCGTTTTTACATATATAAGTAGTGGCATACGTTAAGGTTTATAAAATTACACCCTTGTACTTGAGTTATTCTGTTTTTACTAACAAACAAATAAGGAGCTTAAAACGTCCCTAAAGATAAATAGCAAGTTAATGTGTGTTTGTCACTCTGCCTCATTTATATCATTAGAACAGGTTGGTGTTTCTGTTAATAGTAATAATATGTCTAGGAAGGATAGCGTCACATTTGTACAACAAGAACAAATTTGTGATTATTTTAACAGTATATTACGTGCCTGGCAAAAATCCTGTCAGATTCATACATAAGAACAACAAATGTTTCATCTTACAGCATTTGTGTGTCTGGAATCCAAAGCATGTGTTTATTGATTTGTCCTATTTTGCAAGACAAGGAACGGTTTATGTAGTTCAAAGTTATTCAAGGTTAACTTAACAGTTAAACAAATGGTAAAGAAACTTACATGTCATCTCATAAGAACGCAGGTTTGTGGTGCACCCATCCATGTAAAGTATTCGACCTTTCGGATGACACAAGTGTTGAGTATTACCCGACACAGTAGTTCTAACTGAGTAACCTAGATATGTCTGGATACTGTCCACTGCCAGGTGAAACAGGATAGAATCGATGAGACGGCCTACTGAGAAGTGAGTTAACGGGTGCGATCATCAGAGAGAACGTGTTCATTAAGAGCCACCTAGTAGCAAACACTTTAACTTCATGACAGAATGTTAAAGGAAATACTCAAGTGTCAATTGTGAAAATAATTAACAACTGCCCTCTCTCCTACTACTAAATGTTTAAATAATTACCAGCTCCCTCTCTCCCTACTGCTAACTGTGAAAATAATTACCAGCTCCCCTCTCTCCTACTGCTAACTGTGAAAATAATTACCAGCTGCCCTCTCTCCTACTTCTAACTGTGAAAATAATTACCAGCTGCCCTCTCTCCAACTACTAAATGTTAAAATAATTACCAGCTGCCCTCTCTCTCCTACTAACTGTGAAAATAATTACCAGCTGCCCTCTCTCCTACTTCTGAAAATAATTACCAGCTGCCTCTCTCTCCTCACTACTAAATGTTAAAATAATTACCAGCTGCCTCTCTCCTCTTCTAACTGTGATAATTACTAGCTGCCCCTCTCTACTTCTAACTGTGAAATAATTACTGCACTCTCTCCTGCTCAACTGTGAAAATAATGCCAGCTGCCCTCTCTCAACTACTAAATGTTAAAATAATTACCAGCTGCCCTCTCTCCTACTACTAAATGTTAAAATAATTACCAGCTGCCCTCTCTCCTACTTCTAACTGTGAAAATAATTACCAGCTGCCCTCTCTTTTACTGCTAATTGTGAAAATAATTACCAGCTGCCCTCTCTCCTACTGCTAACTGTAAAAATAATTACCAGCTGCAATTTCTCCTACTGCTAACTGTGAAAATAATTACCAGCTGCCCTCTCTCCTACTGCTGATTGTGAAAATAAATACCAGCTGCCTTCTCTCCTACTGCTAACTGTGAAAATAATTATCAGCTGCCCTCTCTCCTACTGCTAACTGTGAAAATAATTACCAGCTGCAATTTCTCCTACTGCTAACTGTGAAAATAATTACCAGCTGCCCTCTCTCCTGCTGCTAACTGTGAAAATAATTACCAGCTGCCCTCTCTCCTATTGCTAACTGTTGGAAATATATATTATCAGAGGTACAGATGTATGATTTATTGTAATTTAAACAAACCAAAGCAAAATATGTCGCTTTTTAAGCAATCATCAAAGAAACTGTTTATATTTTAACTGGATCCAAATATAAAGAGCAGTTTTAGCGCATTTACTAAGTATGTGTGTGTGTATATATATATAGCTTATTATTAGTGTTCATTTATAGATAATTACATATATAACTATTTTAGCTTTCACATTATCAGGAATAATACCCAAATCAACATTGTTGCAAAGCTGCTTTACGGATCTAACCAGATAGAAATATCGTGACGTTTCCTATAACGTGTTTTTATTTAACTTTGAACGCCACATAGTGTTTATTATTAGACTACTTTTCAAAACACGTGCCACGCTATCTCCAGAATAATATTTTTTTATCATAATTCAATACTTATCCTGATGATAATTCCAGTTTTATTGTCCAAATATTAGCCGTCCCTAATTTAGCAATGTAAGACTAGAGGGAAGACAATTAGTCATCACCAACCACCGCCAACTCTTGGGCTACTCTTTTACCAACGAATAGTGGGATTGAACGTAACATTATAACGCCCCCACGGTTGAAAAGACAAGCATGTTTGGTGTGACGGGGATTCGAACCCGCGATTCTCAGATTACGAGTCGAATGCCTTAACCACCTGGCCATGCCGGGCTAGAAATAGTAAGAAATGTGTCCGTATGTTCGTCGTTATCAATGGACACAAACCATTTTTATCAGGACAACGAGGAATAATATTTTACGAATGTCCACCAAGGTTGCTCAAATTCTGACCACTATTGAATGAGTTATGGGGCAAAAAATGAAAAATCAGTCCCCATGTTAACAGATGGGTACTTTTGGATTTCTGTGATCTTGACCCTCGAAAAACTAAAACTGCTGAGTTGATTCATAAACCAAACGTATACTAACTTTGTTCAGATACATTCACCCGTTTTCGAGAAATTTTGCTGACAGACAAAGACACAGGGTCGAAAACATAACCCCCGTCACCCTCGGTACCAATAAGTCACCCCAATAGTTCAGTGCAACTACCGTTCTATTTCTTGCTTTTAAAATTAACAACATATTTTTCAAGAGCAAAAAATTTCATTTGCAGTTAACTCGTGTTTATTGTGATTCACCTACAAATGATATTTCTGCATTGTCCTAAAGATGACCTAAGATTATTTGTTTGTTTTGGAATTTCGCACAAAGCTACTCGAGGGCAAACAGTGCTAGCCGTCCCTAATTTAGCAGTGTAAGACTAGAGGGAAGGCTAGTCATCACCACCCACCGCCAACTCTTGGGCTATTCTTTTACCAACGAATAGTGGGATTGTCCGTCACATTATAACGCCCCACGGCTTAAAAGGCGAGCATGTTTGACGCGACCGGGATGCGAATACGCGACCCTCAGATTACGAGTCGCACGCCTTAACATGCTTGGCCATGCCGGGCCCAAGAAGGTCGAAACGTTGATTTCTGCTTTATTAGTAAGTGTTAATACCCAAAACATCCGGCGTAAGATACGTGAATTAAAACGTTCGATACACGTGCCTTTAAAATCATATTAAATTAACATCATTTTTGAATTAAAACTGTCGAAACAAACCGGAAAATATAATAGTAAACAAATACATCAGTTTAAATATTGAAACACAGCTACATTTATTTCCCGGTCAAAATCTCTTCACCAATGTAACAACAACAGCTCTAATTGTAGTCCTGTGATCATACAGAATAATAAAATCATTTCTGACTTTACATTTTACAGAACGACTCTAACCGACTTCATACTGCCTACACACATAACCCACGTTTTCAAGCGACCTAATACATTTCCTACATATTCATAACCCACATCTCTAACAGACGTAATACTGCCTACAGTCATAACGTACGTCTCCAATCGACCTGGTGTTGTTTCCGCTAATAATTCACGCTCCAATTTATCTGGCGATGACAAAGACAACACTTATTGTGAACGTTCTTTACGCTGGTTGTTCTCGTTGTTTAAATTGTACTGAAGTCGATAGCTGTATTCTGAGACCTAAATTGTATCGATATACCTTTCACACGTATATCAGGATCAGTTACCTATTGTACACTCTGTGACTTGTGTGAAATTCTTTACATTGGGGATCAGTGAACGGTTTGGTTTGTTGTGAATTTCGGGCAAAGTTACACGAGGGCTATCTGCGCTAGCCGTCCCTAATTTAGCAGTGTAAGACTAGAGGGAAGGCAGCTAGTCATCATCACCCACCGCCAACTGTTGGGCTACTCTTTTACCAACAAATAATAGGATTGACCGTCACATTATATCATCCCCACGGCTGAAAGGGCGAGCATGTTTGGCGCGACGGGGATTCGAACCCGCGACCCTCGGATTACGAGTCGAGTGCCTTAACCAGCTGGCCGTGCCAGGCCTGTCAGTGAACGAATCAAGGAACATCGTCGTCACATAATTAACATTAACAATTATGACATTTTAACAGCAAAACCAGGAACTTTACGACTTCAGGTTTTGATACTAAACGTAGGTCGAAAGCACAGACACAGGTAAGAAAGAACCCAACGAACAACGATTCGTTTTCAATGTGGGCACTTTATCCTCCAGTGGTCTAAATGAACATTTTCCTTTTCTTTAAAGTGTTTTTTTTTTACTCAGATTACTGGTATTTATTAAAAAAATACATTTTCATATACAGAACGTTGGTATGTTCATTTACGTCAGTGGTTCCCAACCTTTTTTATGCTCCGCACCCTTAAAAAAATCTTAATATGTTCTCGCACCCCTCACAGTAATTATTTATTTAAGAATAAAGGTGAAAATGGCCAAAACAAATGTTATCTCGCACCCCTGGAACGCTATTCGCACCCTGGTTGGGAACCAAATATTTTTTATTTAGCTGGACCTACTGATAAAACGAGCAAGCCATATATACACGTGGTACGAGGTTTTAGCAAATGAGATTCTGCTAATTATATAAAATAAGGAACCTAGAACAGGGTGGGCAACTTGTTTTTCAAAGTGGTTACAACTGTGGCTAACGAAAACAACGTTGGTCACACTGTTCAAATAATAATAATCAAAAGATGTTAGTTTAATCAAAACAACTGCATTTCAACTACTCTTCAATGTAAAAATAGATGTGGGTTTTCATCAACAAGTTTCGTGAAATTTGGCTTCATATCTATGCTCAATGAGTATCTCAGCTCTGTCTCTAAATTTATGTCAGTAAGCTGAGATCTGTATCTAGACTTAAGAAAATCTAGCGTAGAAAATGTTGACTCACACTCATGTGGATCCAAACATGGAAGATAATTTTGAAATTGCTATTTTTAAATTTGGAAGACTTTCATTTATCAGAATAGTGGCCCACATCTCTCTGATAGAACATTTTTGTTTACTTATTATGTGTTCTACACTCTGCAGGGTAAGCATCTCGTCTTTAAATCCCCACTTATCCAAAGACAATAAAGATATAATTTCCTTACTGAAATTTTCTAAGTCAAATTGAAGTGGCTCATGTAAAACATTCAAATATCAATTTCAAATTTTTAAATACGGAGAAACGTGATTCAAATTTTTGAAATATATATTTGATGCAGTTTACATAGAGATCATCTTTAGCATCAGAGAAATCACAACCCCTTTCAAACATGTGGTCAGCTTCCGATCAGTTACCTCTTTCTTTGTGAACCTGACGATGACCGAAGAAGGTCGAAACGTTGTTCGCTCTTCTATGTAAAATATTTTCTCAACCCAAACGAGCCGTTTTTGCATATACATAGTCCTTATTATTTTCTAGAAAACTATTCAACTTTGCAAAATGTGTCAAGTTATTCTTTTCTAATTGTTCCACAAGGAGGTTTAGCTTTAACTGAAATTCATGAATAGACTGTGATTGTTCGCTGTTTATTTTACCTCTCCACTGAAGCTTCGTATTCAAATTATTCAAGTGAGCCATCATGTCACACAGAACGTGCAAATCACAGTCATGACAAAGTTTCAATTTCAAGGAAATTTTCAATCTTTTCAACAAGATACTTTTTTTATTTGAGGAAATAAGAAAGTGAATCGTTCTAAGACTTTTCTTCTACTTAACCATCTTACATTTACAAAATCAGTAAGATCATAAAAAGTACAGTCACTGCTTTTATTCAAAGACTCAACAAACTGACGATGGATGAGAGAGTTACCACTTCTAATATAATTCATGATTTTTACAGCAATGTCCATCAGATTTTTAACTTCATCACTTTTAGACATCTAAACACATAAATTTTCCTGATACAAAATACAATAGAAAGATGGCAACGTGGACTTAACATTATTTTCAATTAAATGCTGTTTCAAAGAGAAACAAATCCTAATTTTACCCGTCTTGACGAGAGCGCCACCTGTTGTGCCAGAAACCAGTTTTACAAAATCCAAATTGAATTTTTTTTGACATTTCAAGAAATGTTTCATAGATGCTTTTACCATATGTTCAATCTCGTAATTCACAAAAGTCAAGCATTTCTTCCCTCACTAGAGGGTCTGAAGTTACATATCAAACCCAAAATATCAACTGATCAGTGTTACTGACAACTATTGACTCATCTAGTGCTAAAGAAAAAAAAACAGTCTTTTAGTTGTTCAAGCAACAGATTTTCTGTCTTTCACTAACTCTACCATTCTGCAGACAATTGTTCTTTGACTTAATTACAAATTATTTACCTTTTGAAGAATATTATGTTTTATTTTTGAATCATAATTCTCCAACAGTTTCAATGACCACAATCAATATTTCGTTTACTAGTTCAGCATCAGAAAATAATTTCTTTTGTTGAGCTGGTATCCAGGCTATTTTATAGCTAGTTATATTGATGATAAAAATATTTGTAGCCCTTCCGTGTGATTGTGTTTCAGACTGCTAATTTTATTCATACGATTTTTGCTGTTAACGAGAATTTTTTACATCAAATACGTTATGAAAATTGTTAAAGTGTCGCTTAAGGTTGTATACTTTATTGAACACTTTGTTACACACTGATTTATTATTTACTTTAATCAATGTAAGTGTCAACTTCCAACTTTCATTACATTCTTGTTTCACGTTTTTCCAGTCACGTGCCATTCTCTTTACGTCAGTCATGACAGAATCAATTAAATTATCTTTATTTTCTGAGTGTTCACCATCATCTGGATTCTTTTATTTTCTAATTATACACTTATCAATATTATGGGATTAAAAACAAAATATATTTAAACACTTGAAAGTTGCACAATAAAAATATGTTTGCAAGCGCATGCAAAACAACGCACACTCGATAACAAACATCAAAACCAAACTGACGTTGAGAAATGGGCGGACAGTGATGCACCATGTGACATTAGCAATGACGTGAGACAGTGCCGTTGCTGATTATCAAATCTGCAGTAAAAAATAAATGACGGAAAAAAGTTGATTCCTAAAGTCGAGCTGGCCACAATTGTGCTATCTACTGGCAACATGTGGCCATGGAGTTGCCCACCCCGACAATGACAACTTCAGTTATATTAATAATTTTAAAGACAAAATGATGGTTATCAATTTAAACTTGAAATTATGTCAGTTTTTTTCGATTAAGCAACGTTTTTAGCTTAACGGCTCTGAGCTTTTTATTATTCAAAAAAACATTTTTAGCTCATAGCTCCGTCACCTGATGACCACGTTGAGATCTAATTACAGTTTTGGACTCATAGCTCCGTCACCTGATGACCACTTTGAGATCTAATTACAGTTTTGGACTCATATCTCCATTACCTGATGACCACTTTGAGATCTAATTACAGTTTTGGACTCAGTAGGTCAGACCCTTTCGATTAGTGTATTTGAACTTGCTCAAGGTCTCATAGATTAATTTACTTAAATCTGCCGAAAATAATTTTAATTTGAGGGTAGGCTGGTAGACATCCTGATGAGTAATAAAATGCGAATCGGGTATACGCTCACAAAATATAACTAAAAGAAAAAAAAGGTCTCAGAGATTAATTTACTCTAATCCTGCTTAAAAGAATTTCAAGTGCCGTGGCTTTTGAAGGTTTGTTTTCGTAAATGATATTAATCCGTCAATTAATTGGTTGCATAAAGAAGTATTGTTTAGTAAACAAGCGGATATTACACTATCTTTACAATGTACAAAAATTATAAGTTATTAAAACAAACAAGGCTCCAGCATGGCCAGGTGGTTAATGCACTTGACTCGTAATCAAAGGGTCGCGGATTCGATTCCCCATTACACCAAACATGCTTGCATTTTAAACGCGGGGCATTAAAATGTCACGGTCAATCCACCATTTGTTGATAAGAGAGTAGCCCAATTGGTGGCGGTGGGTGGTGATGACTAAATGCCTTCCATCTAGTCTTACACTGCTAAATTGGAAACGGCTAGCATAGATACCCTCGTGTACCTTTGCGTGAAATTAAAACAAATTCATATTTTACATTAATGATGTTCTTTGTTTTTCACGTGTCATGGTAACTATCGAAGAGCCAAGATCCCTTTAATCAACTAGCTCACTCACTATTGAACGGATAAGTATATAATAACTTGTTTCCGACAAGCTGTTTGTTTTGTGATAATTTCAGGAATTATAATTAGTTTACGTGTATTTTCTTACAGATTAGTTACCAAGAAACCCAACTACCAATGATATAGTGTTTCACTCCCGTTACAGATCGACCTGTAATTATATCTCTGAGCGTGTGTTCATGCCATCAACTGATTCAGTCACACAACTATTTGGAAAGATCCTTTATTGGGACTGAACAACTGGCACATACAGTTGTTGTATGTAAAAATATTCTGAAAACAATATACTAAGTATTATCCAAGACCAATGCTCAACATAGTAAATGTTTCATAGCTATCAATAACATACAACAGAACACAAACAAGGAGGGTTAACTTACTGAAGTTGTTGTTTTTCACCTAACGCAAAAAACCAAAACCAGATGTCTCATTGCACTGTTTACTGTGGATAAAAATAATAACTACAGTTAGTGAATACATTTTAACTTTGTGAATAAAATTCCTTGGGGATACTTTATACAAAATGCTTTATTTGGCACACAGTTCGCTACTCTGGAAGACACACATCCTATCTTTTCTTCAAAATGTCAACAAGGAATAACAACATTCTCTCTAACAATGTTGCAAGCATTGGCCTTGGCTTTGGAAGTGAATGTAACATTCTTAAGTTTAACCTTTGAAAACAAAAACACCAGTATTCCCTTAATATGAACATACAATAAATATTCTATATCATTTTTAGCTACAGTTTACACACACGCACACAGAAAAAGTCTATTTAAACAATCCACAAGGAAACTGTAGGCACATGAGGTTTATCTGCCTGGTGACAAACTTTATCTCAGAAACATGTTAACATCCTTACCTAACCCAGATGCAAGTCCTGCTACTTTAAATAAAGAACATGAGGTTACAAAAGAATACACAAATTAACTAAAATCAATGAAGTCAGCTGACAAGCTTATTAACCCTAACATCACCTAGCTCTAACCCTTACCAACAGTTAACAATAACCGTATATGCAGAAAGAACACACTGCGATGTCAGTGGTTTTATTTATGCTACTGTTCTGCGAGATGTGCTACATTCTGAGGTTTTAATTTAGCTTTAAAATATTCTTAAGTTTCAAATTAGAATATAATCAGTTTTAATGAACAAAGACATCTTGGTTGGGACCTAAAATCAACAGAAGAACATCTTAATTGAGAGTTAAAATTTAAAAAAAAATACTAGTTAGGATTTGAAACAAAAAAGACATCTTGTTTGGGATTTGAAACCAACAAAAGATGATGGCTGGGAATTGAAACAAAAAATATCTTGGTTGAAATTTGAAATCAAAATGACAAACAGGTTGAGATTTGAAGTCAACAATACATATTCGTTAACCTTTGATATCAACAAGATATACTTGTTGGGATCAGTAAATGAGTCTGTGGACAAATGTCTAAAAGAGTTACTTTTTCTGATATGTTACATGAAGGTACGTACATTTGAAGCAAACAATGGCTTTCCTCCACTGTAAATCATGTAAACAAGAAAAATACTGGCTGGTTATTTCTGATTACAGAAACCAGTGATAAATGCATGAGGATTTAATAGAAAAATCAGGACTAAACCAGTTTATGTTTTGTTAAAATCTTCCACTATTATCACATTAAAAATGATACTTATTACCAAATCATATAGATACTCTTGTGTTACAATATTTATCATAGCTGTAGAAGATATATTCACATAATCTTCAATAAACTTGAAAAAACAAACTTAGTTTTGTAAAACAAAGAAGTAAGTTCTTAACAAATCAGCTTTGGACATAATGTACAATTACAAAAACAACATGAATGTTCAAACCTCTCAACTGTCTGATAAAAAATGTGGAGACACCATACAATTTTAGATAACATAATTATTTGATAAAATACACAGAAAGAAAAATTATAACAACATCTTCATCATCCTTTAAAGTTATGCTAAAAATACAACCATGTTTTTTTCAACACAAACCTTTTCAAAGATTTATATCAACAACACATAAATATAAAAGCAAAAGGAAAAAATCTGTTTGCTTTCTTTTTTTTCATAATTAGGCTTAAGAAATATTATTCTAAGCTTTATTTTCAACAGATACAAGAAACCAGCCAGTTGAAGCAATGAAAATATCAAGTCCTAAAGGACTGATACAATTCTGGTCAGAAAATTAACTGACCACAATGATATACATTCTTTATATCCGTTTTATTATGAATTGCTTCTTTTATATCAACTTGATAACGATACTAAAATAAGTTCCCACTCAAGCTTTGCTTTTAGGTTTCATATAGAAGCTCAGAAACAAATATATATATAATATACATGTCAAAAATTATATCAAAGCTTACACATTTAATATACAATTTCGTCTTCTGGCCAAAACTATATTTTCTATACATTTATATAACACAATCAAATACACAGAACCTTCTACAACAAAGTATTTAATCTGCGATAAGTAATTCTATGACCAAACTGTTACAGAAAGACAGTGGCATCTCTATAGATTTGGCAACATTTGGACAACTACTGACGCAGACCATTATCTGTTCATTCTCAATATTTAATTTGTTTGGTACAAAAAACTTGTTTCTTAAAGGACAAACATCACACAAACCGTAAAACAAACATTACATTAAACCATGAAAAGGTAACCAATAATTTTCTGTGGATTATAAAAGTTACAATTATGTAAGTTTACATCAGAGATTCTACTTTGTGTTTAATTAAGTAAATGGATTTTTTAATAAAATGTTTAAACCTTTTATCAATCACACATTTTCTACAATTTTATAAATGCTTAGCGTATGTTCCCAAATGATGTAGTGTTGTATTGGATAATTATTTTGTACAGTATTATACAACAAACAAAACTAAAACCTAATGCTTCACTTATTATAGTATTGTTTGATATTTCACAACAACGAGCTCAGTTTCACATATTTTTTTTCTCAAGCCATAAGAATGAGGAAATAAAGAAGCCAAGAAAAATTCCATTCTGTAGATAATACTCTGCTAATAATAGATCAATACTGATGCAACTGTGTTTAGAAGTACTCTGTATTTCCAGTACTTCAAACAACAACAATCTAGTGTTAATTACAACTGTGAAAGTGTTTTGAGTAACTCATAAGGGGTTATTTTTTTTACTAGCTTTCACACTTTTCCTCTATAAACTATCATTTAACTGGTTTGGTAATTTTATACATGGATGCCTCGGCAGTTCTGGAAAAAATTAAAAACGCCTGTAACACGGAGTAATTACGTCACATTTTTAACCTGTAACACAGAGTAATAACAATGTCACATTTTTAACCTGTAACACAGAGTAATAACGATGTCACATTTTTAACCTGTAACACAGAGTAATAATAATGTCACTTTTTAACCTGTAACACAGAGTAATAATAATGTCACTTTTTAACCTGTAACACAGAGCAATAAGGATGTCACATTTTTAACCTGTAACACAGAGTAATAATGATGTCACATTTTTAACCTATAACACAGAGTAATAATGTCACATTTTTAACCTGTAGCACAGAGTAATAATGTCACATTTTTAACCTGTAACACAGAGTAATAATGATGTCACATTTTAACCTGTAACACAGAGTAATAATGATGTCACATTTTTAAGGCAAACACAAAAAAAAATACTACTGGCAAAACTTAATATACATCACTACATAATAGCAAATTGTTGACTGATGATGTTAAAAGAAAACAAACTTTAGAAATTAAGTTTGTATTTAATGTTAATACAGAACATAGGCTTACTTTAGATACTTTAATTAACTAAACAGCGTAAGAGATATGTTTGAGATGTTTCATGCGCGACTTGAAATCTTACAAACTATTAACATGCTGAAAATAAAAGCAATTTAACATTAAAAGAAATGGACAACCAAGTCTGAACAGTTGAAGCTATGGGTGGACAACCAAGTTTGAACAGTGGAAGCTATGGGTGGACAACCAAGTTTGAACAGTTGAAGCTATGGGTGGACAACCAAGTCTAAACAGTTGAAGCTATGGGTAAACAACCAAGTCTAAACAGCTGAAGCTATGGGTGGACAACCAAGTCTAAACAGCTGAAGCTATGGGTGGACAACCAAGTCTAAACAGCTGAAGTTATGGGTGAACAACCAAGTCTAAACAGCTGAAGCTATGGGTGGACAACCAAATCTAAACAGCTGAAGCTAAGGGTGGACAACCAAGTCTAAACAGCTGAAGCTATGGGTGGACAACCAAGTCTAAACAGCTGAAGCTATGGGTGGACAACCAAGTCTAAACAGTTGAAGCTATGGGTGGACAACCAAGTCTAAACAGCTGAAGCTATGGGTGGACAACCAAGTCTGAACAGTGGAAGCTATGGGTGGACAACCAAGTCTGAACAGTGGAAGCTATGGGTGGACAACCAAGTCTGAACAGTGGAAGCTATGGGTGGACAACCAAGTCTGAACAGTGGAAGCTATGGGTGGACAACCAAGTTTGAACAGTGGAAGCTATGGGTGGACAACCAAGTTTGAACAGTGGAAGCTATGGGTGGACAACCAAGTCTGAACAGTTGAAGCTATGGGTGGACAACCAAGTCTAAACAGTGAAGCTATGGGTGAACAACCAAGTCTAAACAGTTGAAGCTATGGGTAAACAACCAAGTCTAAACAGCTGAAGCTATGGGTGGACAACCAAGTCTAAACAGCTGAAGCTATGGGTGGACAACCAAGTCTAAACAGCTGAAGCTATGGGTGGACAACCAAGTCTAAACAGCTGAAGCTATGGGTGGACAACCAAGTCTAAACAGCTGAAGCTATGGGTGGACAACCAAGTCTAAACAGCTGAAGCTATGGGTGGACAACCAAGTCTAAACAGCTGAAGCTATGGGTGGACAACCAAGTCTAAACAGCTGAAGCTATGGGTGGACAACCAAGTCTAAACAGCTGAAGCTATGGGTGGACAACCAAGTCTAAACAGTTGAAGCTACAGCCAAGTCTAAACAGTTGAAGTAACACCATCTGTTCTTTGCTTCAACATAAATGTTTTCAGCCACAAATATTTAAAACTCAAATGTGCACATAAAACAGAATCTGTTGTTTCTTTCCCAAATATAAACAAGTAGGCTGTGTCCATTAAATCAAAAAACGTTTAACATTTCCCACATGGCTATTATGAGTTAATTGTGAATTGAAAGGAAACACTGATTACAATTTGAATTTTGTGATTATATGCCATCAAATATGCTTGTACATGGAAGGTTGCTAGGAGAGATATAGTTCATTTACTACACATTAAGTAAAATGATATTCAAATTACATTAAAAATTACAGAAATTAATAGAACTAAATATTATATTTCTGGTAAACAGTAACTTCTTGAAATATCAAAGTATTTGAAACCAGGCTAGACTGTGAATGTAAAACTATTAAAATCTGATATTAGTTTAAATTGTTTAAAACATGACAATTAAATTCAGAACTTAAAAAAAAACAGAGATTGAACCAAACTGTCAAACCTAATATGAAGTTGTAAGGACATTAAAATAAACCTAATTCTGTATTGTACTGTTATTGTCAGTACAACACACACACACACATCAGTACAACACAGACTCAACACACACACACCTCGTTACAACACAGATTCAACACACACACACATCGGTACAACACAGACTCAACACACACACACATCGGTACAACACAGACTCAACACACTCACACCTCGTTACAACACAGATTCAACACACACACATCGGTTACAACACATATTCAACACACACGCCGATTTTAAACACATATTCAACACACACACCTCTTTACAACACAGATTCAACACACACACATCGTTACAACACAGATTCAACACACACACATCGGTACAACACAGATTCAACACACACACACCTTGTTATAACACAGATTCAACACATACACCTCGGTTTTAACACAGATTCAACACACACACCTCGTTACAACACAGATTCAACACACACACACATCGGTTTTAACACAGATTCAACACATACACCTCGGTACAACACAGATTCAACACACACACATTGGTGCAACACAGATTCAACACACACACCTTGTTACAATACAGATTCAACACACACACGTCGTTACAACAGATTCAACACACATCGGTACAACACAGATTCAACACACACATCGTTACAACACAGATTCAACACACACATCGATTTTAACACAGATTCAACACACACATCGGTACAAACACAGATTCAACACACACACACATCGGTACAACACAGATTCAACACACACACATCGGTACAACACAGATTCAACACATACACCTCGGTACAACACAGATTCAACACACACACATTGGTACAACACAGATTCAACACACACACCTTGTTACAATACAGATTCAACACACAGACGTCGTTACAACAGATTCAACACACATCGGTACAACACAGATTCAACACATACACCTCAGTACAACACAGATCCAATACACACACATCGTTACAACACAGATTCAACACACACATTGTTACAACACAGATTCAACACACACATCGGTACAACACAGATTCAACACACACACACATCGATTTTAACACAGATTCAACACACACACACATCGGTACAACACAGATTCAACACACACACATCGGTACAACACAGATTCAACACATACACCTCGTTACAACACAGATTCAACACACACACCTCGTTACAACACAGATTCAACACACACACACCTTGTTATAACACAGATTCAACACACACATCAGTACAACACAGACTCAACACACACACACACATTGGTACAACACAGATTCAACACAGGAATCAGAAAAAGTTATACAGAGTGTCTGTAATTCATAACTTATACACGATCAACAGCCAGAACAATCGTCTTCTTCGTGATCAACAAAAGTTTGGGTACTTCATTTGATAAACAGTCTATTTACTCCTAACATCTATGTGTAATGAAATGAAACAAAGATAATGTGATCCATTTCAAAATCCTTATTCAAGTATGATTTATCTCCACAAGTGGTATGAGAACATTACCTCATAATAAAGTTTCTCCACTAACCTTTATTAAGAAATTTATACAAGTTAGAGTTGATGCAAGCTTAGACTCCTTATAAATGGATTTGTTTAAGCACCAAGCTATAACCTCAAGTTGTGCAATGGTAAAATATACCTAAGTTGATCTGATGATTAAGAATCCTAATTGAGAGGAACAAAGTTTAGAAATGATTTAAATGGTTTACAAGTCAAACGTAATATCAACTACCATTTCCTGATGCCACCAAAACTTGCAAACCAAAAATAAACAAAATGCATCTATAATCTGAAGAAAGAAATGAATATTAATTTTTTAAAAGCTGTAAAAGGTAACATTACAGTCAAATACAACACAAAATACATCTATAAAACAAATTTCATTCTTTCTGATAAAAAGAAATTCAAGTCCGGTCCTGACAAATACACAAGAAAACCAATCAAACAGTACTTTGTTATAATATAAAAAGATAGTAGAAGTGATCTTCAGGGTTAACTGACTCCCATGCACCAGATCTCTACAGTGTTCCTAAACCACACAAACTGGAGTGCCTTACATGACTCATATAATACATTTATGTCACTTTCAACAGATAAACACAGCTTTGGTGTTTACACCACAAGTACCAACTGCTCGCTAAACCACACAAACTGGAGTGCCTTACATGACTCATATAATACATTTATGTCACTTTCAACAGATAAACACAGCTTTGGTGTTTACACCACAAGTACCAACTGCTCGCTTCTTTTTTAAAAAAAAATGTTCTATTTCTGAAACACACCAGACCAACGAAACATTAAAAACATGTTGTATCACTGAAGTTTGCACCAACAAAGCTTGTCATATTGCTCTGAAACTTTGTTTTGTATATCACATAATGCTTCTCAGGATTCACTGCTACCTCAACCAGCTTTACATTCAATCACAAAGATATTCTTCAAATAGACAGTTTAAACATGGTTACTCCCATTTCATCTGTTCTCTCAAACATATTTATGACACAAATTGATATGCAAACCATAAATTCTATATGTAATCCCACACATACACAAACACTATCTCTCACAGATATGTCAATAACACTGTTGCTCAATTGAGTTCCATCAAATGTTCTTTGAACACATAAATTTCATTCACATCAATATTAAAAATCCATCAAACATAAAAACACCTATTATTTCTTAACCTGAATGGCATCACAATTAAAACCAAAATTCATCATAACAACTCTCATATGCTGGTCTCTGTATCACCCAGAGTTTCACTCCTGAAACAAAACAGAAACATACGGCTTCACATCTCAGCTTAGCAAACAACACCAGTGAAGAAGTGGATCTTCAGAAGTAGTCCTTCTTTGACACTAATAACTTTCACAAATTAATTCAAAACACAAGCACCAAGGCAAAAGAAATCATTTTTACCTACAACATGCGTATGTAACATACAATCTGATTGGACTATATGTGTCCTTATAAGCAGGAAACAATATTTATGAATACATAAAACACATCTGTATGTGTACAAAAAATGGTCTACTTCTGACATCAGATTAGTGAAAACATCACACCCTACAGAGTGTAACAGTTATAGTAATAAAACAGAGTAACTGTTTATTTGTTATCAAGTTAAATGTTAGGACTGTTTGCCAATAACTTTGAAACATTTAGTCAATGTTAATGACCAACAATATGAACATTTATTTTAATAATTAAAAAACTATGCATTGTTAAACTATGTAGTTCTTTTATTGTTAAACTATGCATTCCTTTTATTGTTAAACTATGCATTCCTTTTATTGTTAAACTACGCATTTCTTTTATTGTTAAACTACGTATTCCTTTTATTGTTAAACTATGCATTCCTTTTATTGTTAAACTATGCATTCCTTTTATTGTTAAACTATGCATTTCTTTTATTGTTAAACTACGTATTCCTTTTATTGTTAAACTATGCATTCCTTTTATTGTTAAACTATACATTCCTTTTATTGTTAAACTATGCATTCCTTTTATTGTTAAACTACGTATTCCTTTTATTGTTAAACTATGCATTCCTTTTATTGTTAAACTATGCATTCCTTTTATTGTTAAACTATGCATTCCTTTTATTGTTAAACTACGTATTCCTTTTATTGTTAAACTATTCATTCCTTTTATTGTTAAACTATGCATTCCTTTTATTGTTAAACTATTATTTTTATTGTTATTCAAAATATTTATGGGACATAACTTTTGAGCCACTGTGTGTGTGTTGTTTGTGAACGTTTCTGAATAAACAACAAAAACAGGTGTAGTTTAGGCATCTGTGTAAAACTAGCATTTTGTATGCAAAAGTGAACACAAAATTTGTGTCAAACAGATGTGATTTGTGTAAGTTTGTGTAAATTAGGCAAGAATTGTATTTATATGTAAATTAGGTGACAAATGAATGATTAGTGGTTGGTGTCCTTCACCTGTGGTAGAAGAGATGAATCAAACATGTCACAAGACAGCTGGTCTGAGTATAAAAACCTTTACCATAATAAAGTACAGAACAATGTTTCGAGAATCTTTAGGTCAAAATGGCATTCTCTATTTTATTATGTACAAGGTTTGATACCCATACCAGTAGTTTTAAGATATTTTTTGCTTCAAGTGAGTTTCTTGTCATTAACGAATCGAACTGTCCTCTATATTGATGAATATATTCGCTGCTTGGTGTTGGATTTAAAGTTTCTGATCTATGAACTTTGTCAACAGATTTCATTTTTTAGAAACTGACATGAAAAAGAAAATACCTGAAAGTAATAAAGAAATATGTTATTCCATAAAACATTTTAACTGTATTTTAAAATTTAACCTGGTTTCTTCACACACTTATTTTGTTTAAAAGAATGTTGTACTACCATGTTAAAAATCACAGTTTTTAATCACAACAAGCTCCACTTCGAGACGTGATAATATATATATATATAAACCATACATGTATACTTGCATACAGTCTGTACTATACTGTTTTGTTCTTCAGCACACACAATGTCATGTCTTGAAACCATTTTACAGTGTACTATGTCCTATTATTACAGTATAACGTGAGTAAGACCACTTTTTCTTTGCTATCTTATACAGTTGGAAGCACTATTTCTGGTAGTTATTTTGGCAAAGTTTCACAAATAAATTATGATTTATTTGAAACTTGGAAAGAAACAACAACGTGGGGTCTAATTTAAAAGTCTTACAGAAAATAAGTAATTGAAATGTATTTCTACAAAGTGGAGTTCTTTGCTTCTCATAACACGTAAACAGGAAAAGCGAACAATAAGAAATGCACAATTTTTACAGAAAAAAAGATTTCTGTGAGATGAGACTTAGTCTTAAACAAAAGTGCTCAGGCAAGCCTTCAATCAGTTCACAGTAACAGCATTTGTTACTCCACTGACTTCATTTTCACAACTCTGATACCTACACTATCAGATGAGCTCAATTAATTCACAATGTTTCTATGTCTTAATATTTCTTTAACTTCTTACGTGGAAAAAACATTCCGAGGCAAGAATTCAAAACCAGCTCAAAAATGAAACAAAACAAATGGCAAAAAAATACTGCAACATGGAGCTTTAGAATAAACCAATGTATACTGAGGTTTTGTAACAAATGGTACCGATCACAATAAAGTTACGCAGTGTTACGCCTAGATGGAAAATTTTCCCAACATTGTATGGTAGTGTAAGGCACTTACGATGAGCTACAAAATCACTCACATTTTTTACCAAGGAAAAAGAAAATATATTAATAATGTTATTACTTCAAAATGTAACTTTTATTGGATTATTACTTAACAATATTTTATACTTGGTTAATACATGGCAGTTGGCTTTTAGGTTTGGGAGAGCTTCTGATCTGAGTAGTTATATCTATCAAGTACTAAGAATGGCATTTTGAAGATTGAAGTAATAGAAAAAACTTGTTGTGTATACTAAAAAATAACGTGAAAGTTAAGTTGTGAGAAATGGGAAAAATACAATATGGTTCACACGTCACAAAATAGCAGGATGTCTAACATATACATATGTACAATCAATGTTTAACCTGCATATCAGTAATAATAATTATTCCCCATTAAAAAGTTCCATAGATGATCTATTAATCTATAACAATGCTGATTTGGAAAACTGTCACTATGATCACACACTACAGCTGTTACTACAGTAAACCTGACTTAACACTTAAAAACTGCATAAACTCTTAAACACGATTAACTCTCAACAAATCGAGAGATTGATGATATGGGCATATTTTTAGATTGTACGTTGCAGTCACCAGTTTAATTTAAAGTAGTTCCTTTGACCTGTGTGGGGGTTCACAAACAACAACTGATGGAGATGATCGGTCTCAAAGTATGACCAACCCTCAACAGTACAGAACTCAAGGTCTTCTCACAAGACATTACACTGCAGATGTACTAAACAAAACTTGGATGTGAACAAAAGTTAAATAAACACAGTACAAACACAAGCAGCAAACAATAGCTTAACAAACACCAGAACAAACTGTGTGCTCGGAACAAAGAATTTCAGATCTCAGTTATACATCTGTATAAAAAAATGAAGCTACAATCTCTCTTCTCGTGTGGAAACGATAAAGACAGTAAACTAGATGTGCAGACACATCTTACTGGTGGCTGAGGGACCACATTTTGACTAAGAAGTAACATTAAAACAACAACATAATTCAACATACACAAAGATATTATTGCTTTTTCAACAATATTATGCAGGATATTGTTTCTTCTTGAACATATGCACATGCAGTTGAGAGTAACAGATGCACAGAACTCAACTAAAAGCAGGAAAAACATGTATTATATGAAAGTTCTTTTTTTGTTTTTATCACAAATCAATAACAAAATTATTTTTATCAAGAGAAACCAGCATTTGAAATAGATCTAATACATATGTCTACAATAAAAAAGTGAATTTGTCTTTCTGGCATTTAGCACCATAGCCTTAATATTAATCAATTATATGTTTCTCTCACACACTTTACAATTACCACAAAAACAGTAGAAAAGCATGATTGAACATTAAAAAATAATATTAGTTGTACTGCATCGTGGTACCTTACATTATGCTTCTACTAAATAAAACAAATAAGTCTTTCACAAAAATATTCTATCAACCTCTACCTCTTCACTTTGCATCAGTGAATTGCATCGTATGATTTATTCACAAAATTAGAGACACTAGTAGCTCTTGGGACCTATCTGTCAGAGAGCGTGTTCTCTGCAATAATGTTACCTGGTTTGAAGGTATGCCTCTTACTGGTAGCAATTTTCACAAAGTTCAGTAGTGCTTGTGCTCCTTCAGCAAGAGTTTGCTCATCTTCGTATCAGTTGTTTTAATCTTCAACCGTTTCCTAGACAAACCATTTAGAGGATGATCTGCTGCACAGTCACGTCTCTTTCCTTTCACTATCTCTCTGGTGGGTTCCTGGCTACTTTCACTGCTGCTCTCGGAACTCTCGTCTTCCACGCCACTGCCATCCAAGTGTCAACCCTGAGAGTAGCTGTTCGGTCTTCACCACAAGAAGATACTGCAAGAGAGGCACTGTAGTTGTGGTCTTCACTGGGACTGTTAGTAACTACTGGAGTTTCATTATGACCATACTTGCCACTTGTCACATTTCTGCACACAAAGGAATTTAGGATTATGAAATCAGTATTGCAAAGTGCACTTTTAAGGTTTCTCTTTTATTCAAATTATGGGGTAATAATTATTATACAACCGAAATTCAAGTCTCATTGATGGTTGTAAACAAATGACAACAAGGAACACAATAATATTTCTGCTAAGTTACAGATGCAAAAGGTAGAGCAAACAAAAATTATGATGTTTCTTTTGAAGAAGGAAACATAACCAAGAAAATGATGTATTATGACTAAGGTTAAGACCAAACTTTCAAATCTTAAGTCAAGATAAACTTTTCTTGTTTCAAAAAAATATATATAAACTGACTAGTTGGCACACAAATTAAAGCAAATGTTAGAGACTGTGAAAACTCACAAAGAAAGTTAGCAAACTTAGAAGAAAGGATACAAGGATGTCTGAAGCAGAATTTAACTCTGTAGTTCTTAAAACAGAAACTCCCGAGTACTTCAACAAAAGTCAGACACATATCATAGCTTTAACAATTTCAACAAGGACTAAAACAAACAAAAAATTAAACATCATAGCAAAAATAATCTAGGAACCATATTTAATAGTAAGTGAAGAATAGAAAGATGTCTATTGATAAATAATAATCACAATAAAAAAGTCAAAGAAAAGAAACTATAAAAATTAGAGAATGAAATATCCCCCGATATCCCCCCGACTAAAGTTTAAAAAGTGTTTAACCTCTTAAATATAATGTAGATATACTCTGAGAAAAAAGTTTGATCTTAAAATCAAAGCATTCTTTATTATACATTCATAATACTGTCCATGTGTGCTCTAAAACCAAGACAAGGTTTATGAAAAGGTATCACAGTATACATTTAAGATACTGTAATAGTTCACTCTGAAATAAAGGCAACTTTTATTAACCTTTTTGTGATGGGCCAAAGGTCAAAGGCCATGTCATCTCATTTGTTGACTTTTATTGAACTACTATTTTATGAATTTTTGTCAATAAGTTTAGTATCAAATTGTAGATTATAATTCAAACTTTAATGTTATATGTAAGTTAATTTATTACTTTAAAAGAACACACCTATATACAGATTTTAGTCAGTCACATAATATGTTGAATGCAGCACTGATTAAAATTACAAGTTTGTGATGTCAAAACCATACGTCTATAGTTTTATATGAATTAGGAACTGAAATTATCAATGTTAACAAGCTAGAATATAAAATAAGAATCTCATATCTTTTTATTTTGCTGAGATATGGTTTATGTACTGAATCAAACATGGTGGCCATTTTCACATCTTTTCATTTTTGGAAATGATCCCTTAAATACACTTATTTCAATATATGACATGTGAATAACCACTCAACAGCTTAGAATGTCCCACTAGTGGTTCTCTCAGCCATTTTAATTTGTGAAAAGACTACCACGTTCTTTTGAATCAAGATTTCATGAAGGTAGGTTGTGTCTTTAGTCTGCTTGAAGTTTTATATACTATTAAATCTAAATACATCCTAGTTACTAAGCTTAATAAATTATAGTATAATTCTATGGTATCAGTAGAGTTATTTTTGGTTGTTCAACTGTATATATAAAATTTTAAAAGGCCGAGCAAACTGAGAAAATATTTTATGTAGAGGAGCGAACAACGTTGTGACCTTCTTCATTGAACCTGACGATGACCAAAGAAAGTCAAAACGTTGTTCGGTCCTCTACGTAAAATATTTTTCTCAACCCAAACGAGCCGTTTTTACATTTATATTTTTCTCTACAAGTGGGTGTTCTCGACATCACTTATTGTTTGCTTTACTTCTTGATTTATTGTTCTGTATTTTAAAAAATATAAGTTTCATAACTTATTTCTGAATATTAATAATCTATATACATATATATATAACGTATAATAACTGAAATGTGACCATATATCACAAAATACCAGTAAATGTAAAACATGATCAAGACAAAGTCACTTTGAAAAGATTAAAGGTCAGTCTTGTATTATTGGATACAATAACAAGTGCACATGTGCTGCATCATACTTACTTCTGTACTGTTAGCCAGGCATGACTGGAAGATCAATATAATTAAAGTAATAAATATATAATGATATAAGGTTTAATCTATTTACAGTAAACATTTATATTTTTGTGTTCTAATCTGTAGTAATTCTAGAACATAAAATGCATAATTTATATGAAGTTCTTAATCTTTTATGATGATTGCAATATCGGTCAAATTGACCCTCTATAGTTAGGGTAGAAAAAATACGATAAAATATAAAGTCTTACTGAAAACAAATATTTGATTGAAATGAGTTAGGAAGTCTTAGAGATAACAAACACAACATTTGATACTTTTGAGACAAAGGATTATTTTTTAACACAACATGAAATAGCTTTACACTCAGAGTAGTAAGAAAAAAGACTCTATAATTTCACAAACAAATCTTTAGTAAACATACTAAAAAATATGATTCTTTGTGTGAAATATGCTTGTAATGTTCACTAAAATTCTAACAAATTTAGTAAAGATACATGTTGTATGAAAAGTGATAGTATAAATATATAATGTGCACAAATGTGTATATCAAGTCTGTTACAAAATGGTTAAAAGATATTGCAGAACAGATTTAAGATGCTGTACATGTACATCTCGCTACATCTGTAAAGGGCGTACAGCGTATCTCTCTGAATATGTAAAGGGCGTACAGCGTATCTCTCTGAATATGTAAAGAGTGTACAGATTATCTATATATATGTAAAGAGTGTACAGATTATCTATATATATGTAAAGAGTGTACAGTTTATCTATATATATGTAAAGAGTGTACAGTTTATCTATATATATGTAAAGAGTGTACAGTTTATCTATATATATGTAAAGAGTGTACAGTTTATCTATATATATGTAAAGAGTGTACAGTTTATCTATATATATGTAAAGAGTGTACAGTTTATCTATATATATGTAAAGAGTGTACAGTTTATCTCTCTGAATATGTAAAGAGTGTACAGATTATCTATATATATGTAAAGAGTGTACAGTTTATCTATATATATGTAAAGAGTGTACAGTTTATCTATATATATGTAAAGAGTGTACAGTTTATCTATATATATGTAAAGAGTGTACAGTTTATCTCTATATATGTAAAGAGTGTACAGTTTATCTATATATATGTAAAGAGTGTACAGTTTATCTATATATATGTAAAGAGTGTACAGTTTATCTCTATATATGTAAAGAGTGTACAGATTATCTATATATATGTAAAGAGTGTACAGTTTATCTATATATATGTAAAGAGTGTACAGTTTATCTATATATATGTAAAGAGTGTACAGTTTATCTCTCTGAATATGTAAAGAGTGTACAGATTATCTATATATATGTAAAGAGTGTACAGTTTATCTATATATATGTAAAGAGTGTACAGTTTATCTATATATATGTAAAGAGTGTACAGTTTATCTCTATATATGTAAAGAGTGTACAGTTTATCTCTATATATGTAAAGAGTGTACAGTTTATCTATATATATGTAAAGAGTGTACAGTTTATCTATATATATGTAAAGAGTGTACAGTTTATCTCTCTGAATATGTAAAGAGTGTACAGTTTATCTCTCTGAATATGTAAAGAGTGTACAGATTATCTATATATATGTAAAGAGTGTACAGTTTATCTATATATATGTAAAGAGTGTACAGTTTATCTATATATATGTAAAGAGTGTACAGTTTATCTCTATATATGTAAAGAGTGTACAGTTTATCTATATATATGTAAAGAGTGTACAGTTTATCTATATATATGTAAAGAGTGTACAGTTTATCTCTATATATGTAAAGAGTGTACAGTTTATCTCTCTGAATATGTAAAGAGTGTACAGATTATCTATATATATGTAAAGAGTGTACAGTTTATCTATATATATGTAAAGAGTGTACAGTTTATCTATATATATGTAAAGAGTGTACAGTTTATCTATATATATGTAAAGAGTGTACAGTTTATCTATATATATATGTAAAGAGTGTACAGTTTATCTATGTATATGTAAAGAGTGTACAGTTTATCTATATATATGTAAAGAGTGTACAGTTTATCTATATATATGTAAAGAGTGTACAGTTTATCTATATATATGTAAAGAGTGTACAGTTTATCTATATATATGTAAAGAGTGTACAGTTTATCTCTATATATGTAAAGAGTGTACAGTTTATCTCTATATATGTAAAGAGTGTACAGTTTATCTATATATATGTAAAGAGTGTACAGTTTATCTATATATATGTAAAGAGTGTACAGTTTATCTATATATATGTAAAGAGTGTACAGTTTATCTATATATATGTAAAGAGTGTACAGTTTATCTATATATATGTAAAGAGTGTACAGTTTATCTCTATATATGTAAAGAGTGTACAGTTTATCTATGTATATGTAAAGAGTGTACAGTTTATCTCTATATATGTAAAGAGTGTACAGTTTATCTCTATATATGTAAAGAGTGTACAGTTTATCTCTATATATGTAAAGAGTGTACAGTTTATCTCTATATATGTAAAGAGTGTACAGTTTATCTATATATATGTAAAGAGTGTACAGTTTATCTATATATATGTAAAGAGTGTACAGTTTATCTCTATATATATATAAAGAGTGTACAGTTTATCTATATATATGTAAAGAGTGTACAGTTTATCTATACATATGTAAAGAGTGTACAGTTTATCTATATATATGTAAAGAGTGTACAGTTTATCTATACATATGTAAAGAGTGTACAGTTTATCTCTCTATATATATAAAGAGTGTACAGTTTATCTATATATGTAAAGAGTGTACAGTTTATCTATACACATGTAAAGGGCGTACAGCGTATCTCTCTGAATATGTAAAGAGTGTACAGTTTATCTATACACATGTAAAGGGCGTACAGCGTATCTCTCTGAATATGTAAAGAGTGTACAGTTTATCTATATATATGTAAAGAGTGTACAGTTTATCTATATATGTAAAGAGTGTACAGTTTATCTATATATATGTAAAGAGTGTAGAGTTTATCTATATATATGTAAAGAGTGTACAGTTTATCTCTATATATGTAAAGAGTGTACAGTTTATCTATGTATATGTAAAGAGTGTACAGTTTATCTCTATACATGTAAAGAGTGTACAGTTTATCTCTATATATGTAAAGAGTGTACAGTTTATCTATATATATGTAAAGAGTGTACAGTTTATCTATATATATGTAAAGAGTGTACAGTTTATCTATATATATGTAAAGAGTGTACAGTTTATCTCTATATATATATAAAGAGTGTACAGTTTATCTATATATATGTAAAGAGTGTACAGTTTATCTATACATATGTAAAGAGTGTACAGTTTATCTATATATATGTAAAGAGTGTACAGTTTATCTATATATATGTAAAGAGTGTACAGTTTATCTATATATATGTAAAGAGTGTACAGTTTATCTATATATATGTAAAGAGTGTACAGTTTATCTCTATATATATATATAAAGAGTGTACAGTTTATCTCTATATATATATAAAGAGTGTACAGTTTATCTATATATATGTAAAGAGTGTACAGTTTATCTATACATATGTAAAGAGTGTACAGTTTATCTATACATATGTAAAGAGTGTACAGTTTATCTCTCTCTATATATAAAGAGTGTACAGTTTATCTATATATGTAAAGAGTGTACAGTTTATCTATACATATGTAAAGAGTGTACAGTTTATCTCTCTATATATATAAAGATTGTACAGTTTATCTATATATATGTAAAGAGTGTACAGTTTATCTATATATATGTAAAGAGTGTACAGTTTATCTATATATATGTAAAGAGTGTACAGTTTATCCATATATATGTAAAGAGTGTACAGTTTATCTCTATATTTGTAAAGAATGTTAACTAATGTTACAAATGTTTTCATTGATTTTAATAAATTCATGATAAATGTAATATTGAGATTTCCAAATAATTAATCATTAAATAAAAAATAAATTCCAAAACTTTCAAGTATTTCTTTCTTAATTATTGAGTACATCTCAGTGTTTCAGACATTACATGTTGTCCATATTTCCAAATCTTAAAATTATTTATCAAAACATAACTCTGGTTAGACTAAGATGATGAAATTATAATTAAATTAGTACACACATAGATTAACAAAGATAGCTCTCTAAATCAGTTGGTACTGTGAAGGTCTCTAAATCAGTTGGTACTGTTAAGGTCATAGAAGCACACATATTAAACAGGCTGACCTTAACCTGAAGTGTCGCTTCTTTGTTTTCTCCCACTTGAAGAAATTGTGTTTTCCGACTCTTCACAATATTCTGAAAATAATATACCACCACATTAAACCTAGAAACATGGGTGTGTGAGTATATGACTGGTTACTTTAAAGTAATTAATTCTATAAAACAAAGAGAAATGTTTGTTCTCACTGTTAACAATTTTGACATAATCATTGCACATTTCAACTGATAAGCCACAAAGAAATATATAATAAATAATAATATAAATATATATTAGTTGTAAGTCAAATAATATATTTTGCAATATTCAGTACATTAAATAACTGAAATTTGTTTCATTGGATTTTATGCGTAAAGCTACTCATCAATATCTGTCCATGTTGTCCCTAAATTTGAAGTAACCCAATAGAAGAAAGTCAACTAGTCTGTACCACCCACTGCTGACTTTTAGGATATTCTAATCAAATAATAGGAATGACGGTCATTCTTATATTAATGCGACTACTGCCACAAAGTGCAGATTGTCTTGTGTTTTCATGTAACATATCCACAGGCTGAGTGTATAGGATAGCTGTCAGCATAGACTGTATACATATACAAGATTCTATGTTGATTTGAATGTTACTTTACAGTTACATTTGTTCAAAATCATGTTAATACAACTGTTTTGTATTTCAGGATTGATATTTGTACGGAGTTTATCCATCTGAACTTAATAAAATAGGAGCACGAGGTCTACTTGGAGAGTAAGGACACAGAAAGACATCAGGACTGTAACAAATTTACTGTATACATTTATTTTAATACCCACGTTTGTTTCAGTTTGATGCAAGTGGCATACATCGTTATATGTGTATTGTGTATCTTCCGCCTGTTATCTAAATTTGTAGAAGGTTCTTGAGCGTAAGAATCAACAAGGTGATTGCCAGTATTGTTGCCAACTGAACTTCGTAGAACCTCTCCTGAAAGTTTATAACTCAGTTTGATTGATTGATTGATTTAGTGTTTTATGGCACAAAGCAGCGAGGCTATCTGCGCCAGACATTCGGTAAAAATGTAAAAAAATAAATAAATAAATAAATAAATAAATGTAGTAACAGACATAAATAGAACTGAAGGTAAAACAAAAAAGTATAAAACCAATGTTGACACCTAGTCTACAATGTTAAGATAAAAGGTAGAGTATAAGAAGTTGTAAGGTATTTACTCTAGCAAAAGGTAATGATCATAACCCGCCAGGAAGATTAACAGGTAATAAAATAAAAGGTAGAGTATAAGAAGTTGTAAGGTATTTACTCTAGCAAAAAGGTAATGATCATAACCCGCCAGGAAGATTAACAGGTAAGTTCAAGAACCACCGTCAATCACCTGAAGTTGGCCTTTCCAGTCCTGGTTCTGGGTTATGTGTCATAGCAGCTATTATCAAAATGTAAAAGAAATTAAAAGTTTTAAAAGACACTCCATAAAATCGTAATAATGAGTAGCCAAATGTCCAGTAAAAGGATAAAGTCAAGTAAATAGAGTAAAATTTGTAGAAGTAATTGAAGATAAAAGCAAAACGGCAATTAAGACAGAAAATGGCGTAAAAACCAATGTTGACATCCAGTCAACAAAGTTGTAAAGAACTACCTGTAGCAGAATGGTAATGATCGTAACCCGCCAGGAAGACTAACAAGTAAGTATAAAAACCACCGTCAGTCACCTGAAGTTGGTCTTTCCAGTCCTGGTTCCGGGTTATGAGTCATATGGCCAGTACTAAAAAGTTAATTAGTAAAAGTGTGAAATGACATGCAGTAAAAGTATAATAACAACTCGCCAGGATGACTAACGAGTAGTTCAAACGGATAGTTCAAACAGGAGCGTTAGTCACCTGAAGTTGGCCTTTCCAGTCCTGGTGTCGAGTTATTTAATGTTCTGGCTATTGTCCAATGTCAAATTGAATGAGAGATTAAAACTGTAAAAAAGGAACCACAATTAAAAAGGTGTAATGAATAAACATGCAACACTTAAATGAGATTAAAAAGGTTAATGGCCATTAAAAAATTAAAAACATTATCAAGGTGGACAGAGTCACCATCACCAATAACTCTGTCCAATGTTACAGATTGACCCTGGGAAAAAATATGTTTAAAATATTGCCGTCGTTGAGAATTGTAACGATGGCAAGAAAGTAAAATGTGGCTGATAGTGATTTGAGTGTTACACAAATTACACATTGGTGCATCAGTTCCAGATAAAAGAAAATGATGAGTTAAAAAACTGTGACCAATGCGTAGCCTAGTGAGAACAACTTCCTCCTTCCGAACTTTACGGAAGCTAGATGGCCAAAGTCCAATTTTGGGTTTGATTTGGAAAAGTTTGTTGTCACGTTGCTCACCCAAGTGGACTGCCAGCTGGCACGGAGCCGACCCTTGAAGATAACACCATAGTCCATGTACGAATAGGCATAGGAGTGATGGTGCTGAAGCAGACATATTTAGCTGCCATGTCTGCAAGCTCGTTCCCGCAATACCAACATGGCCTGGTATCCAGAAAACTGGATTGAAGTAGCTGCTAATGAGAAACGGGCCAGTCGGTTACGAATATCAGCGAGAATAGGATGTGAGCCAACGTAGCGATTCCAAGGCAAGTATAGAACTAAGCGAATCAGTATAAATAGTGCAGTTGGAGTACTGCTCAGCTGCAATATGATCCAGGGCAAGAGATATGGCATACAGTTCAGCAGTGAACACAGAAGCTGTAGAAGGGATTCTGCGGCAACTACTGATCCATAGCAAACCATAGCAGAGCCCACTGAATTACCTGATTTGGAACCATCTGTATAAATAGGAACTGAATGATTGTTTGAAAGATATTCATTGAATAAAAGACGGTACTTCCAATCTGGAGTATCTGCCTTTTAGGTGACTGAAAGAAAGGTCACATTTGGGGCTGTAATAAGCCATGGTGGGATGGGCCAACCTGTGGAACATGCAATGTTATCCAAAGACAGACCCAATTCATCCAATTGCTTCCGGATGCTAAGGCCAAACGGAGCAATGACAGATCGCCTGTTCTGAAAAGTACTGCCCACCGAGGAAGGAAAACACATTTCCAGGTGGGATGCTTTGGTAAGGAATGAAGTTTCAAGTATATTGTAAAGATAGTTGCAAACGGCGAAGGTGTAGAGAAGGTTCATGAGATTCAATGTATATACTTTGAACTGGGAGGTACGGAAAGCTCCAGTGCAGAGTCAAGTCCTTGGTGATGAACGGGTCCAGCATCTTTAAGGTTGAGGGTCTGGCAGAGCCATAGACCATTGATCCATAATCGAAGTTTCGATCTAATAAGAGCACGATATACCTTTAACATTGAACAGCGATCTGCCCCCAACTGGTAGAAGAGAGAACACGGAGGATGTTCAGTGCTCTTGTGCATTTGACCCGAAGCTGCTTTAAGTGTGGTATAAAGGTCAGTTTACGATCAAAGATAAGCCCCAAGAACTTGGTCTCCGGACAACTGGCAGCAAAACTCCACCGATATGAAGTTCAGGATCAGGGTGAATACCCCGTCGACGGCAAAAGTGCATGCACACAGTTTTGGAGAGAGAGAAATTAAAGCCGTTCGCCATAGTCCACTTCCGCATTACACAATTGAGGGCGGTTTGTAGTTGCCGCTCAATATATCTCATGTTTGACGACTGACATGAGATGTGAAAGTCATCGACATACAGCCCATTCAAGCAACAGTGAGAGGGAGTTGTTCAGTGATGGCATTTATCTTTATACTGAAGAGTGTAACACTCAATACACATCCTTGAGGGACTCCAAGTTCCTGTACAAAAGAACGGAAAGTGTCGAACCCACACGAACCTGGAATCTCCTGTCCATTAAAAATTTTTTAATAAACATGGGTAGATGGCCACGTAACCCATATGTATGGAGGTCTCGCAAAACGCCATACCTCCATGTTGTGTCGTAAGCCTTCTCTATGTCAAAGAATATTGATACAAGATGTTGGCGGTTGAGAAAGGCTTCTCTGATAGATGTTTCAAGACGAATTAGGTGGTCTGTGGTGGAGTGTTGTCGACGGAACCCACACTGTGTGGGCGAGAGGAGGTTGTTTGATTCAAGGAACCAAACAAGACGAGCATTAACCATCCTTTCTAATGTCTTACAGAGACAGCTCACAAAGCAATTGGACGGTAGTTTGAAGGAATCTTGGGATCTTTCCCTGGCTTAGAGAAAGGTAAAATAATAGCCTGGCCAAGCATCAGGAAAACATTCTTCTGCCAGATCCGTTGAAAACAATCAGAAGGACATTAAGAGAAGCAGGAGATAAATGGTGCAGCATGTCATAATGAATATCATCAGGTCCAACAGACGTACTGGCAGACCGATGAAGGGCCATTTTTAGTTCCACCAGGGTAAAAGGACGATTATAGTCAAAGAAACAGTTAGTTCAAAGGAAAGAGGTGATCGCCCGCCCGAGTCTTGATAGCCAGGAAGGTGGAGGAACAAGCAGAAGTGCTAGATACCCGCAAAAGCTTTCACCTAGAGTGTTAGCGATGTTCCAACATCAGTCACCTCCTGACCATCAGAGAGTAAGATCGAGAGGGGACAGAATTGTAGTGTCCATTAACCTTTCAATCCTGTCCCATATGATCTTGGAACTGGTGGTAGAAGATATACTGGTTGTGAACTTAATCCAAGATTCCTTCTGGCTGTGACGCCTTACCCACCTAGCATGTGCACGGGCCCGCTGGAAAGCAACCCGGTTTGAAAGTGTGGGATATCTACGAAAAGTATCCCAGGCCCGCTTTGAGCCTTCCGCTGCTAAGTGGCAAGCAGGATTCCACCACGGACGAGGATATCGTGGAAAACGTGTCGAGGTTTTAGGAATACACTGAGCAGCTGCATGTGTAATACAGTCAGTTACCGCTGCTACACAGTCGTCTATTGATGGCTGATTTACGATGGTAGGATCTGTTCTGCGAGAGCAGTGAAAGTGGACCAGTCTGCCTGATCCAGCTTCCACCGGGCACGCTGGTAGGGTGGCATCGACCACGCCAGTCTCTCTTATAAGGATTGGAAAATGATCACTGCCTAGTGGATTACTGTCAACCCTCCATGAAAATGGGAAAATAATGAAGGGGAGCAAACTGAGAGATCAATAGCGTAAAGGACTGACTAGGTGCATGAAAGTAAGTGGAAGAACCAGTATTGAAAAGAGAAAGATTGTGATCAGAGAGCATCCGCTCTACAGATCGCCCCTCGCATCAATAATAGCACTTCCCAGAGGGGATGATGTCCATTAAAATCCCTAGGATTAGAAACGGAGATGGCAATTGTTCAACGAGAGCATCCAGATCTGATTGATCATATGTCTTTCCAGGGGACAGGTACAGAGAACAAACAGTGATGGTATGACCCAAGGAAACACGGATGGCTACAGCCTCCAAGGGTGTGTTGAGTGACAAAGACAGGGTGGGCACGCATGTTGATCAACCAACAGTGCCACCCTCCATGTACTCGACCATCACACAACCTGTCATTTCTGTACAGAGAAAACTGCCGAATGGAGACAGTATCAGCAGTTTTGAGAAATGTTTCTTGTAAAGAAAGACAAACAGGATGGTAGGAAGCAATCAGCGCTTTGATATCATCCAGATTAGAACGTAAACCTCGACAGTTCCATTGTATCAAGGTGGCCATTTTAAGAACGGTAGGTGAAGTGGCTGGAGAACCCTTCGGTTTACTTACCACGCCTTTTTTCTTTACTGTCTTTAGTTGGAGGAGGTCTATCAACCTCCATGGATCCTGCTCTGTGTCGGTGGGCAGGTTTTGTTATTGGAAGGGGAATCTAGTGACTGAGGACGCGAACCAATAATTGTGTTGTCTCTTGTGGTGGGAGAAAAAGATGTATCAGAAGAAATGCCTGTATTTGAAACTGAAGGACGTGGATCTTGAGGTGTGTTGGAAGGTATGGGAGGGACAGAGATAGGTGTGGTAGTTGATTCATCAACCTTTTTAACCACGGAGGTCAAAAGGCTTTTCATTTGTTTTGAAAACGATTCTTTGAGGCACAGAGATCTGTCTGCACTCCCACTGTAGTTGTGGAATGAAGTGCAGCAGCATATGTCCGAGATGGAGTTGTGGACAGCAATTTCCGAGCCTCAGGATAACTAATGTTATGTGTTGTTTTCAAACGCTGCACCTCTTTTTCCTCCAACCATTTTGGGCAAGAATGAAAGTATGAGGGGTGAGAACCATTGCAGTTTACGCAATGTGGGTTCATGTCACAGTCATAGGCATCGTGGTCCTTGCCTCCACAACGAGCACATGTCAGGGAACCACGACAAGATGTCTTTGAGTGGCCAATCTCTGACATTGGAAACATCAAGAGGGTTTGGTATGTATGGCCAACCCTGCAATGAGATAACCTGCCTTGATGGTGGCAGGTGCACGTGGTGAAGTAAATGTTAAAACGAGGGTATTTGTTGGCAGTGTAATTCCATCTTTGCGAAAGTGGAGATGCTACTCACTGCAGAAACTCCTTGAGTGGAGAGACCAGCGAGAATCTCTGACTCGGAACGCTCTTCAAATCCCTTTCAACAATAACTCCTCGTGAAGAATTCAAGGCAGCATGGGTGTAACCTCAATAGGTATATCCCCAATTGCCTTTGATTTCAACAGAAGTTCACTGTGTTGGGATGTGGATGTTTCAACTAATATGTCACCAGATCAAGTTTCTTTACTGATTTTGAGAGCCAGCAAGTCCCTCTAGTCCCTTTTGAATAAAAAAAAGGGGACATTTGCCCTAAAGGTTTTTTCCAAAGAGAATGTAATATAAGAAAATGAGGTACATGTGTTACTGATGTTGAAGATTGCTGTTCTGAGTATTCAAGACGTGGTCGCTACCCATTGACTGTTTTTTTACAATTTTATTTAAATTTTTTGAGGATCCATAGGAAAAGGAAAAATTTCGGTACCCACTGACCCCACCCACCATGGAGCCCTACAAGGGGACGCACTACAAAGTCACGCAAGGACAATGCAGCAACGCCAGGGTTTCGTGAGCACTATACCCAAACACCAGCATCAGGCACAATGTCCACAACACCCGTTGAGAACTTCCAACACTGGTACTTGGTTGACTCTAGCCCAAGTGGACCAGCCGATTGACCTGGGGGGCCACCCAAAGGCCGCCTGCCTACAGGAATTTGAGGCCAAAGTGGTGTGTTAGGGTTGGACCCCTCAACCACCAGGATCTTCTCCTCCCCTTCACGGGTCGCCACGCACGGCAAACACGTGGGTGGATGTTTAGATCCCAGAGAAGGTAACCAGATAGAACAGAACCTTCCCTGGGAGGTCCCCTCACCACGTACAGGAATCCACACCGAGGGGTTATAACTCAGTGTGCCATGAGATGGCAAATAATATTGCTGGTCAGTTACAATCAGTATACTACAAACTTTGGAAGCTACAATTGCAATGAACATTTATTAATAAGAAAGTTTCAGAATTCAACCAGGAATGTTTATAGATTCAAACATTATAAACTATCCTACTTCAGTAAATTAACTTTAGGTATTAATACTTCTTCGAGGATATAAAATATCTTCATCAGTAAAAAGTCATCTTGTAAGAGGTGTAAGGCCAGCCAAGAAAAGACAGCTAGCTGGTTTGAGCGAGGTGTAATAATATCAATTCAGAATTAATTTGCTTGTCTTGGACCATCGATAAAATATCCAGTTCTAGGCCTGACAGAAGACTCAGTATTGTTTATAAGTTTGTAAAACTCTTGTTTATAAACCAATATTTGTAATATTTTTTGTAATAACCATTATTAAATATTGTATTGATGTTTGTATATTAAAATATATTTCTATTAAGAAAGAAAATTGTGTGTATTGTTCTTCTAGACAAATATCATAAATATGATACGTATTAACATTCAATTAACTTCTAAATTAAAATTAAAATTTTTAGCTATTTGAAATTGTAATACATAACATAATAAATCATAGATACAGCCAAGATAAATTATAATATATAACACTATTAATTACCTCAAAATTTCTGGACAACAAAGACAACAGCAAGACTTACTGTTCATGTTTGGAACACAAAGTCCATTCTTACAACAGCAAGACTTACTGTTCATGTCTGGAACACAAGGCCCATTCTTACAACAGCAAGACTTACTGTTCATGTCTGGAACACAAGGCCCATTCTTACAACAGCAAGACTTACTGCTCATGTCTGGAACACAAGGCCCGTTCTTACAACAGCAAGACTTACTGTTCATGTCTGAAACACAAGGTCCGTTTACACAACAGCAAGACTTACTGTTCATGTCTGGAACACAAGGCCCGCTCTTACAACACCAAGACTTACTGTTCATGTCTGGAACACAAGGCCCGTTCTTACAACACCAAGACTTACTGTTCATGTCTGGAACACAAGGCCCATTCTTACAACAGCAAGACTTACTGTTCATGTCTGAAACACAAGGCCCGTTCTTACAATAGCAAGACTTACTGTTCATGTCTGGAACACAAGGCCCGTTCTTACAACACCAAGACTTACTGTTCATGTCTGGAACACAAGGCCCGTTCTTACAACACCAAGACTTACTGTTCATGTCTGGAACACAAGGCCCGTTCTTACAACAGCAAGACTTACTGTTCATGTCTGGAACACAAGGCCCGTTCTTACAACACCAAGACTTACTGTTCATGTCTGGAACACAAGGCCCGTTCTTACAACACCAAGACTTACTGTTCATGTCTGGAACACAAGGCCCATTCTTACAACAGCAAGACTTACTGTTCATGTCTGAAACACAAGGCCCGTTCTTACAACAGCAAGACTTACTGTTCATGTCTGGAACACAAGGCCCATTCTTACAACACCAAGACTTACTGTTCATGTCTGGAGCACAAGGCCCATTCTTACAACAGCAAGACTTACTGTTCATGTCTGGAACACAAGGCCCGTTCTTACAACACCAAGACTTACTGTTCATGTCTGGAACACAAGGCCCATTCTTACAACAGCAAGACTTACTGTTCATGTCTGGAACACAAGGCCCGTTCTTACAACACCAAGACTTACTGTTCATGTCTGGAACACAAGGCCCATTCTTACAACAGCAAGACTTACTGTTCATGTCTGGAACACAAGGCCCGTTCTTCAATGCCAACATTGTAGCAGCAGCATCTACCTCAGGATCTAGTGTTAAAACATTAAACATAAATAAATACAGTTTTACTTTTTCTCATCCCACGATACGTTATACTCTTACATGCAAAGATTACACAAAAAAACAAACTATTTTTATGAATGAATAAATTAATTCACCAAGTGTTCAGTACAGAGAACCATTTTCACATTAAAAGTCTTTATTTTTATTATATTTAAATCAGAGTATAATAAAGGATTTTGTGTCATTAATGAAAACCAGCTATATAGTTCCACAACCTAAAATGTAATTAATATGCTAGTATCTTACACGTTGATCACCCAGTCAACACACTGTTAAAACCAGTTTCATAACTTACAATGTAATTAATGTACATTAAATTATATTGAGTATCATAGGAACAACTACAAACCTTTAATTATAACAACTATGATTGGAACAACTACAAACCTTTATTTATAACAACTATGACTGGAACAACTACAAACCTTTAATTATAACAACTATGACTGGAACAACTACAAACCTTTAATTATAACAGCTATGATTGGAACAACTACAAACCTTTTACGGTAGAAACATTTAACCTTTTGGACAAATAAGGAAAGAGCTCTGTAATGGAGAAACAAAAGTTAAGACACTTTTACCGAAATATCAAAAAATCTGATTGAACACAACCAAATTACCAGAACAAAAACTGGTTAACACTTTATGTCACCACCTGGTTCTTTGGAACCAAGACTGTAATCATACTGTCAAACAGATTTTTGTTTTATTTAATATAAGTAATTTAACTAACTTTCCTGTTGTTCATTTAACTTCTGTCACTTATGCAATTTTTAACCATACTTTTGTTTTTAATTATTTGTTAGTTTCAAATAACTTTCAACTGCTTTATTTGACCTTTTTGTTAAGTGGAAAGTTCTTTTAATTTCAGTTTAACAGAAAAATCAAGTCTTTAAAACTATACAAAACATTATAGAAAGCTTAAATAGTCTTACAAAAAGAAACCATAAACTTACATTCTTATGGTTTTAGTAATAACTGAAAATAACTGGTTTCCTTAGTGTTATAACAGGCTAAATTTAGAATAATCCAATCTGAGAATTTAAGGTACATGTCAAATCTTTGGTATTGCCTTCTACTGTTAACCATTAAACTTTAATTCCTAAATCTGCTGATAGTGCTACTAAACAGCAAGTTACTTTATGACTATTTTGTTTCCTCAAAAAAACTGACCTGTAACTCCAAAAATTATCACTAGACATTCATTTGTTAACAATCTAAAAGCCCCATCAAGTCAGCCCCAAATTTCTCTATTTAAAAACTGCAAACTATTAATTACAGAAATCTCCAGCCCAATTCTCATGTCAATGTCATCTTTCGGAAGAAGAAATGGAGGTGAAATTCAAACAGAAGAAACAGTCTAGCATTGAACACAGAAAGAACTATGTAACAATGGTTGGGTGGTTGGTTGATTTAGTGTTTTATAGCACAAAACAGCTAGGCTATCTGCACCAAACGTCTAGTAAAAACTTAAAGTAAATTTATTAAAATTCATGAAAGGAAATTAAGATAAAACAAAACAGTTTAAAAAAACATAAACAGCATAAAACCAATGTTTACATCTAGTTTACAACATAAAGAGAAAAACTACAGAAATACAAGTTGTAAAGGACTTTCTGTAACATAACTGTAATTATCATAACTCACCAGGAAGACTAATAGATAAGTACACAAACCACCATCAGTCATCTCATTTTCAGAAAGTGAAGTAATAAAAGTTTTAAAAGACTTGTACCAAAATTCTAATAATAACTCACAAGGATGACTAAAGGGTAGTTCAAACAGCAGCATTAGTCATCTGAAGTTGGCCTTTCCAGTCCTGGTTTTAAGTTATTTAATGTTACGGCCATTTTCTAATTTCAAATCAAACTAGATGGACTGTGATTCTTAAAAGAGAATCACATTAAAAAAAGATCTAATGTATAAATTCAAAAACATTAAATACCATTAAAAAGATTAATAACCTTCAAAAACCTAAAAACATTTCCAAGGTGGACAGTGTCACCATCACCAATAACACTGTCTAACATTATGGACAAACCTTTGGACAGGAACATGTTTAAAATGGTGCCATCATTGGGAGTCATAACAACAGCCAGAAAGTAAAATCTGGCTTATTGTGACCTGAGTATTACACACACAGTACATTGGTGCATCAGTTCCAGATAAAAGAAAAAGATGAGTTAAAAAACTGTGACCAATGTATAGTCTAATTAGGACAATTCCTCTTTCCAATCCTTACGGAAGCAATACGGCCAAAGTCCAATACAGGGTTTTATTTAGAAAAGCTTGTTGTCACGTTGCTCATTCCAAGTCAACTGCCAACTGGCAAGGACCTGAGCCTCGAATACAGGACCATAAGTCCATGTATGGAACAGGCACAGCTGTGTTATGTGCCAGAGCAGATAGACTTAGCTGCGATGTCAGTGAGCTCGTTCCTGTGAATACCAATGTAGCCCGGTATCCAGAAAAACTGGACAAAAGTAGATGATAAAGAGAAATGGGCCAGTCAGTTTTGAATATCAGCGAGAACAATGTGAGAACTAACGTGAAGCAATTCCAGGGCCAGTAGAGAACTAAGCGAGTCAGTATAAATAGTGTAATTTGAGTACTGCTTAGCTTCTATGTGATCCAGGCCAAGAGAAATGGCATACAGTTCAGCAGTGAACACAGAAGCTACACAGGGGATTCTGTGCGCAACCACCGAACCACAACAAACCATGGCAAAGCCATGATTTTGAACCATCTGTATAAATAGAAATGGAAGGATGGTTCCAAAGATGTTCAGCAAATAGCAGACAGTATTTCCAATTGGGAGTGTCTGTTTTTCTCAGATGAGTTAAAGATAGGTCACATTTGGGGACTATAATAAACCATGGTGGGATGGGCTGACCAGTAGATACAGCAATTTTATCCAAAAACAGACCCAATCCATACAACTGCTCCAAAAGGAGCAATGGCAGACCGTCTATTCTGGAAAAGAATGGCCCACCAAGCAAGGAAAACACAACCCCAGGTAGGATGCTTTGGTAAGGAGCGAAGTTTTGAAGCACATAATAAAGACAGTTGCAAACAGTAAAGGTGGAAATAAGGTTCAAGAGACTATATGTATAAACTCTGAACTGGGGAAGTGTGGAAAGCCCCAGTGCAGAGTCAAAGTCCTTCATGATGAATGGGGTATAACATCTTTAAAGGCCAAGGTCCTGGCAGAGCCATGGACCAGTGATCCATAGTGATTCTTCCTGAACCTTGTAATGAAATTCAGATGTTAGACCAGTGATCCATAGTGATTCTTCCTGAACCTTCTAATGAAATTCAGATGTTAGACCAGTGATCCATAGTGATTCTTCCTGAACCTTCTAATGAAATTCAGATGTTAGACCAGTGATCCATAGTGATTCATCCTGAACCTTCTAATGAAATTCAGATGTTAGACCAGTGATCCATAGTGATTCGTCCTGAACCTTCTAATGAAATTCAGATGTTAGACCAGTGATCCATAGTGATTCTTCCTGAACATTCTAATGAAATTCAGATGTTAGACCAGTGATCCATAGTGATACTTCCTGAACATTCTAATGAAATTCAGATGTTAGACCAGTGATCCATAGTGATTCTTCCTGAACCTTCTAATGAAATTCAGATGTTAGACCAGTGATCCATAGTGATTCGTCCTGAACCATCTAATGAAATTCAGATGTTAGACCAGTGATCCATAGTGATTCTTCCTGAACATTCTAATGAAATTCAGGTGTTAGACCAGTGATCCATAGTGATTCTTCCTGAACCTTCTAATGAAATTCAGATGTTAGACCAGTGATCCATAGTGATTCGTCCTGAACCTTCTAATGAAATTCAGATGTTAGACCAGTGATCCATAGTGATTCTTCCTGAACCTTCTAATGAAATTCAGATGTTCTACACCTTCCTTCGTTTAACTTAGGATCAAATTTTGAGGTTCATAGATTTAATTATACAGCAGACTTCAACAAACAACATAAAAAGCAGCTATTAATATTGAGGCCTGTAGATACAACTAAAGACTTCAATAAATAAACTCTAACGTAGATTAAGGATGAACAACAGAGTAGTTATACCAATTAAGAATATGGTTTCCAAATCATTTCTTTACATCATCCCAGAAAGTCTGGAACCTGATCCATGACAAATTTTCAAGTTTTGGGGTAATTTAGCCAGACACATACAAATGATATAAAATTCATACACAGAAGGTTGTTATTTACTTGCCTTTTGGATACTTTCACAATGAAGTAAAAATTCAAGTTCACACAGAGAGTTGCACAATGAAAAGGCATGCACTAGATGTGCTGCTTCGACTCACCATGCCCCTGAAACAAAGCAGCTGTGCCAGTAGTTAATCAAAAATTAAGTCTACAAGAAACTTTTACTTACTTATCTTTAAGTATCTATTTTTGCAGTAATTTTTCATACAGTTTTAGTGTTCTCATTAGTGTGTATCATTAACACCAAACAAGTCCAGGTACAAGAAATTTCTCAAAGCTTACGGAGCGTTCACAAGAATAAACAATTTATGAAACATTCCAGTTTTCAGGTCACTGGACTGGGAATTGTCTCTCTGTATCTACTATTTTATTTGGATAATAAGCATTCAGTACTCTTTGTATTCCCCCCCACAGATGTCAAAATTTCACTCTCTGGATACATCAGGATTCATGTCTATTTAAAATGACATTATTTCTTTAAAAGTTATAAAATAATAATATGATGAATAGGGTAGAGATTTACACTTACCTGGAGAAGGCAGGTTGTTTGATAGAGTTGGAGCCAAAGGTAGTGACTTGGCACTAAAAATTTTTAAAATACTTCAGGATGAACACAGCTCAAAAAAAACCACAAAAATAAGGGATGGTTTCACTCAGTGATGTTTAATGAGTGTGACAGTATATTTATATACGTATAATAAAGAGTACTTCATTTTTATACAAATATAACTCTGCTCCTGTTAAAATTAAGATGTTAAAAAGTCTTCAGATACAATGGCTGTAACTGATAAACTCATATCACAGATGTTCATATAATTATTTTTATATGTTTGAAATACAGTTATTATTAAACTTAATTTCACGTAACCCTAAAATTGATGCTCAGAATCCAAAATTTAAGTGAAACCACAAACATGATTAAAAGATTGGAGAAAGAAACAGAAGGAATTTATGTAAATTTGTCATCAAATTGATGAAGACAGTTTTTATAAGTACTTGTTCTTACTAGCTCCATTTTGATGAAACTGATTATACTTACCAAGTATTGAAGACAGTTTTTATAAGTACTTGTTCTTACTAGCTCTATTTTGATGAAACTGATTATACTTACCAAGTATTGAAGACAATTTTTATAAGTACTTGTTCTTACTAGCTCCATTTTGATGAAACTGATTATACTTACCAAGTATTGAAGACAGTTTTTATAAGTACTTGTTCTTACTAGCTCCATTTTGATGAAACTGATTATACTTACCAAGTATTGAAGACAATTTTTATAAGTACTTGTTCTTACTAGCTCCATTTTGATGAAACTGATTATACTTACCAAGTATTGAAGACAGTTTTTATAAGTACTTGTTCTTACTAGCTCCATTTTGATGAAACTGATTATACTTACCAAGTATTGAAGACAGTTTTTATAAGTACTTGTTCTTACTAGCTCCATTTTGATGAAACTGATTATACTTACCAAGTATTGAAGACAGTTTTATAAGTACTTGTTCTTACTAGCTCCATTTTGATGAAACTGATTATACTTACCAAGTATTGAAGACAGTTTTATAAGTACTTGTTCTTACTAGCTCCATTTTGATGAAACTGATTATACTTACCAAGTATTGAAGACAGTTTTTATAAGTACTTGTTCTTACTAGCTCCATTTTGATGAAACTGATTATACTTACCAAGTATTGAAGACAGTTTTTATAAGTACTTGTTCTTACTAGCTCCATTTTGATGAAACTGATTATACTTACCAAGTATTGAAGACAATTTTTATAAGTACTTGTTCTTACTAGCTCCATTTTGATGAAACTGATTATACTTACCAAGTATTGAAGACAGTTTTTATAAGTACTTGTTCTTACTAGCTCCATTTTGATGAAACTGATTATACTTACCAAGTATTATTTGCTTTGGACTGAGAAAACCGTAAGATGTAATCCAAACTGGGCATGTGGGAAAAAGTTGATGATGGAGACTTTCTCAAAGCTTGAAGTAAATTAGGTCTGAACTGAGAATCAATACACCAGAGGGAGCCTTTTCCAATGTTCTGGAAAAGTTTTATAAAATAGAATATTACAATGAAGATAACAACACATATTTAAATTTTTTTTCAACAATATCCAAGTTACTCTGAACAACATGAATCATGTTATTATACATAACCATGTATATTACCATCATCATACATAACCACATGAAGAATCATGCTGCCATGGAAATAAATTTCTGGAAGACAATTTTGTAAATGGTGCCACTGTTCATATATATTTACACAAGATATAAATGAATTTCTTTTGTCAATTTGGTCCCTTGAATGTGGTGTAAAATGTTCTGCCAAAGCATGTACAGTTTTTAGTTTTACACAAATTAATGTGTATGTCAAAACTCTGGTATTTTAAACTTATTACTTTTATTAAAACTGTGAGCATTATGTTTTTGTTTTTATGTCTATGCCTTTTAATGTAACTTGGAAAAGTGCTATCAGTGTATGTGTAATTACTATATACACTACTTCACTAGAAGTGGTTCTAATGGTGTTTCAAACTAATTTAATTTAGCAATCAGTGTACTAAAATAATCAATGGTTTAAAGTTTGCCTGATAAAATAAAAATGCTTTTAGCAAACAAGTGGAGAGATCACCCTTAACCCTTATGTCTAATAAATGATTAGTGCACAGTTTAAGGCCTAACTATAACTCTATTAAAAGTGTCATTCAACGAACTACTAACAAAAACAAATGTAAATCTTCACCAACACATTAACAATTCTTAATGAGGAATGATGCTAACAGGAAATTCACCACCTTTAACATAAAGTATAAACTGAGCGTAGAAACTTCTCAGATAACTTACTAATGTTACTTGTTTGCTTTCATATCACACTTTATAGATTACTCGTAACTGAAATAGAGTTGTTGCACCTTCTAAAAGATTACCAACTGAAAGTTAGAGTTGTCACACTTTCTAGAAGATTGCTTCAAACTGAAACAGTTACAGTTGTCACACCTTCTAGAAGGTTACTTATAATTGAAACAGTTACAGTTGTCGCACTTTCTAGAAGGTTACTTGTAATTGAAACAGTTACAGTTGTCGCACTTTCTAGAAGGTTACTTGTAATTGAAACAGTTACAGTTGTTGCACTTTCTAGAAGATTACTTGTAATTGAAACAGTTACAGTTGTTGCACTTTCTAGAAGATTACTTGTAATTGAAACAGTTACAGTTGTTGCACTTTCTAGAAGATTACTTGTAATTGAAACAGTTACAGTTGTCGTACTTTCTAGAAGGTTACTTGTAATTGAAACAGTTACAGTTGTTGCACTTTCTAGAAGATTACTTGTAATTGAAACAGTTACAGTTGTTGCACTTTCTAGAAGATTACTTGTAATTGAAACAGTTACAGTTGTTGCACTTTCCAGAAGATTACTTGTAATTGAAACAGTTACAGTTGTTGCACTTTCTAGAAGGTTACTTGTAATTGAAACAGTTACAGTTGTTGCACTTTCTAGAAGATTACTTGTAATTGAAACAGTTACAGTTGTCGCACTTTCTAGGTTACTTGTAATTGAAACAGTTACAGTTGTTGCACTTTCTAGAAGATTAGTTGTAATTGAAACAGTTACAGTTGTTGCACTTTCTAGAAGATTACTTGTAATTGAAACAGTTACAGTTGTTGCACTTTCTAGAAGGTTACTTGTAATTGAAACAGTTACAGTTGTCGTACTTTCTAGAAGATTACTTGTAATTGAAACAGTTACAGTTGTTGCACTTTCCAGAAGATTACTTGTAATTGAAACAGTTACAGTTGTTGCACTTTCTAGAAGGTTACTTGTAATTGAAACAGTTACAGTTGTTGCACTTTCTAGAAGATTACTTGTAATTGAAACAGTTACAGTTGTCGCACTTTCTAGGTTACTTGTAATTGAAACAGTTACAGTTGTTGCACTTTCTAGAAGATTAGTTGTAATTGAAACAGTTACAGTTGTTGCACTTTCTAGAAGATTACTTGTAATTGAAACAGTTACAGTTGTTGCACTTTCTAGAAGGTTACTTGTAATTGAAACAGTTACAGTTGTCGCACTTTCTAGAAGATTACTTGTAATTGAAACAGTTACAGTTGTTGCACTTTCTAGAAGGTTACTTGTAATTGAAACAGTTACAGTTGTCGCACTTTCTAGAAGGTTACTTGTAATTGAAACAGTTACAGTTGTTGCACTTTCTAGAAGATTACTTGTAATTGAAACAGTTACAGTTGTTGCACTTTCTAGAAGATTACTTGTAATTGAAACAGTTACAGTTGTTGCACTTTCTAGAAGATTAGTTGTAATTGAAACAGTTACAGTTTTTGCCCTTTCCAGAAGATTACTTGTAATTGAAACAGTTACAGTTGTTGCACTTTCTAGAAGATTACTTGTAATTGAAACAGTTACAGTTGTCGCACTTTATAGAAGGTTACTTGTAATTGAAAGAGTTACAGTTGTTGCACTTTCTAGAAGATTACTTGTAATTAAAACAGTTACAGTTGTTGCACTTTCTAGAAGGTTACTTGTAATTGAAACAGTTACAGTTGTTGCACTTTCTAGAAGATTAGTTGTAATTGAAACAGTTACAGTTTTTGCACTTTCCAGAAGATTACTTGTAATTGAAACAGTTACAGTTGTTGCACTTTCTAGAAGATTACTTGTAATTGAAACAGTTACAGTTGTTGCACTTTCTAGAAGATTACTTGTAATTGAAACAGTTACAGTTGTTGCACTTTCTAGAAGATTACTTGTAATTGAAACAGTTACAGTTGTCGCACTTTATAGGTTACTTGTAATTGAAAGAGTTACAGTTGTTGCACTTTCTAGAAGATTACTTGTAATTGAAACAGTTACAGCTGTCACACTTTCTAGAAGAGTACTAGTAACTGAAACAGTTAAGAGTTGTCACACTTTCTAGAAGATTACTCGTCGCTAAAACAGACTTGTTCACCTTCTAGAAGATTACTTCTAACTAAAACAGTTACAGTTGTCACACCCTTTGGAAGATTACTTCTAACTGAAACAGTTAAGAGTTGTTGTACCTTCTGTAAGATTACTTGTAACTGAAACAGTAATCACACCTTCTAGAAGATTACTTGGGAGTAGTACAAGAATCCAAAGATAATAATGCTGTTTCATATGATTATGAATAAAAACCCTACAACCCAATCACTTTCATTCATTTATGTCCAGGCTTCTTGAACCTATGTGTTTTCCTAAGATCATATAAATATATTTAATTAAGTTTTGATTTTACTTGTTTTACATTATATGGATCTCAATGCATATTACTTACTTTCAAAACAACTACAGTAGATAGTGTCTCAGATGAAACTGAATACAAAAGAGGACAGTATGTTTTAATTGGTGAATGTGTAGTTGTATGCTATTGGATATTTCAAAACCCGGAATGTATTTTGTTTCCACCAATAATACGTTGCTTTTTGTTTTTTTTCATATTTCAAGAAAAAAAACTATTAAATTTATTTTCTTATCAATTACTTTAACTTGTGATTTTTGATTTATACAAGATATATTTATTCAGTAAGAAAAATGGTAAAAGCTTAGTTTCTTTTAACACATATACACACACACATGCAATGTAACTTTATGTGCATGTGTTCTCTTATTCTTGCTCCAAACAAACTGACCCTATCTAGAACTTGCATATTGAACTACGTTTCTCTTGCTCCAGAACAAACTGGCCCTATCTAGATCTTGTATATTGAACTACGTTTCTCTTGCTCCAAAACAAACTGACCCTACCTAGAACTTGTATATTGAACTACGTTTCTCTTGCTCCAGAACAAACTGACCCTATCTAGAGAACTTGTATGTTGAACTATGTTTCTCTTGCTCCAGAACAAACTGACCCTATCTAGAGAACTTGTATATTGAACTACTAAATAAACATACCTGACCCTTGATCTTGTCAACTTTGCTGAAACACTTGTTCAGAGACAAGTTATGACGAACTGAATTTTTCCAACCCGTAGGGGCATTCTGGAAGTAGGGAAAGTGAGTGAGAATCCATGAATAAATGTCCTTGACTGCAAGCGCTTTAACTGGAGAGTCTTCAATGGCCATGAAGATAAGGCAACTAAAGGAGTAGGGAGGCTTAGCATTTATATGAACCTGAGGATTATAAGGTTCAGTGAGTGTAGACTTGCTTGAAAATGGGCTTTCTGTTGACCCTTCTGTCTTGTCACTTCCGTCCTCCACTGCATCTTGAAAGAGATCACCAGTTTGACTGTCATTCAAAATGGATTCAGCTTCACCACAGGAACCCATATGAATGTTTTTTAACAAATTTGTGTCCTGTAACCATGTCAGATTAGTTAGCTCATCATCTTCAAAGCCTCCCTTTTCATTAAGAGTACTACTGCCACTGAGTTTACCATGACCATTAGGCATCTCAATGATGCTTGCAGTTCCATTAAACCTCAGGGGTGGAGAGACACACTTTTGGCTGTAGATTTCAAATGACTGTTTGGTAGCCATGGTGACAAAGCTCTTACCTTCCTTCATCAAAGATTCAGTGATGGCCATACATCAGTAGAGGGAAATTGCTGAGAAAAAAGGTTGGTTATTTAAAATTAATTCCAATCACAAAATGATATACATGTCTGTATGAAGTTATTCTCTGACATAATTTTAGGAGACTAGTAGTACTCTCTCAATCTTCCAGAAAGTATTATTAGTGGCTGCTAAACAATGCTATATAAAAGTTTAAACAAAACTGAAACCTACTATGGAGGTTCATGTACAGAATTTAGTTGTGAAAAATTACTACACTTCTTCATTTATACAAGTCTGTGTTCAATATGTGTGAAATACATATTTTGGTTTAAAACTATTCGTAGATGTAATAATGTATTAAAACACAATAACTTAGTTCTTCATAACAGTAGGAACATTATAAGTACTTTAGAAGACCTAACTGGACAAGTGTTGTAAACAATGTTAAACACTTTTGTAACTCATAACCAGAAATAAAACACAAACTCTGTATGATCCTTATGGGAAATTTCAAACAGTTTCAAACTGTTTTACTATGACTCCTAGTATGATATTTCATCACACCTATGCTTCATCAACCACATCACACCCCCATCAAACATTTAGATACAACTTCCTATTTCAAGGTACAGTAAATTAGACCACTGATGTGAAATAATTATAACGTCATATTATTATCAAACAAACTGCAGGACAGAAGAAAGAACGATGCATATACAATCATATTATTCAACACATCTTCATATATTATTTTGAAAACTTGTTTACTACTCCTGTAAACAAAGTATGTTTGAAACAAAATCGCTTCACACGGACGGAAGCAGCAAACATTCAATTTTGTATATTAGTACAACTGAAAAACTATACGTTTATCAATATTCGACAGATGGCGCCACTACAACGTGACTTTGGAACAGTAAGGTTTCTTTTATAACAAGTATGGTTTTAATACAAAAAGTTATTTTCCTTTCAAAATTATTTATTTTATAAAATATATGCCAATCAACAATTTCTTACGACACGTCGTATGACAGTGAAGTACCAATTTGTAAATATCATCCTAACGTTCCCGAGTACAAACTTTATGTTGTGGTTCAAAAAAAATAATAAGTACCTTTGGGCTTTGGTTTGAAATACATAATACGAAAGACGTCATCGAACGGATTTCATTATTCACATGATTCTATAAAAACTGATCGAGAGTTACACATATAACCTCCACAATGAAAATTGCTACCATACTCTCAAACTGATTATATGAACACAGTATACTAGGATTGCCAGCATGATTATTTAAATTATAAACGCTGAAGTCAAAACGTTTGTTTGTTTGGGAATTTCGCACAAAGCTACTCGAGGGCTATCTGTGCTAGCCGTCCCTAATTTAGCAGTGTAAGACTAGAGGGAAGGCAGCTAGTCATCACCATACACCGCCAACTCTTGGGCTACTCTTTTACCAACGAATAGTGGGATTGACCGTCACATTATACACCTCCACGGCTGGGAGGGCGAGCATGTTTAGCGCGACGCGGGTGCGAACCCGCGACCCTCGAATTACGAATCGAACGCCTTACGCGCTAGGCCATGCCGGGCCTGAAGTCAAAACGAAAGATTGTTGATTGTAGTGATATTCGTAGGAAAACACATACTGGAAATTCACACATTTTAAACAGCAAATTGTGTCCTGTCCACTGATAATTGACCATCGATGATTATGTATATTAAGTACTCTTCAGACAATTACTTACAAACTGTTTACATACAATTAACCAACAACACAAACTCGTCTTCCCTATTGAACACCCAATAACACAGTAAGTTTTAGCCCCTTCTAATAACCAATAATATGAATTTTCGAACATCCAAAGAATCAAAAATGACAATTTATATCATCCTTCCAATACCCAAGAATATAAATCTAAGATGTCACAAGTGAAAGCAAAGAAACATGTCACCATAGTAAATTTACTTATCCAGTATCTTCTGTCAAATAATAGGGTTTAATCTATTAGGGGCGAGTCTATGGGAGAAAAAATTAGTACCACGCAACAGCTAGTGTTTTTGTTGTTTCAACAAAGAAAGGACACGACTAAATGTAGTATAATTCTAATTATACGAAGTTGACTTGACTTCCAACAGTATCAACTGTATAGTTTCCGATAACTAAAATTTATACTTTACTAAAACTATGAGGGCGTTTGTGACTCCACTTAAAGGGCGAAACACGAAAAAAATAAGCGATGTAATAATACACACAAAACAGAAACACCTACTCTATTTATCGTTTAACTTGTACTATTAGACTGCCATCTTGTGGCAGAATTTCACTTCAGACTGTTATTTTTCTGTCCTGCAATTCGACCAAGTTGAAAAACTTTGCAACTTAAAACCCAAGTAACTCTCAAGAAATTTACTGTCTTTATCACTACAGACAAGTTTACATGCTTTTAATTAAGATGTGTATTTCCTCTATATATATTCAAAACTTTCAAACTAATAACACTGACCAGGCTTCCTTATCACATTAACAAAAGAATTGATTATACCAATGTAAATTCGTAAGATAAACTTGACCTCACTGAAATAAAAATCAGTTACATTTTGTGACCGTAAAGCAAAGGTCAAGGCGGGTTCGAAAGCTAAGATAACAAGCAGAGGTCACAAAGGTCAACATAGGTTGAAGGTGACTTCCACCGAGATTTCCTTCACCTGTGCGACTCTTTCAACACTTAAATTTGACTTATTTTACACCGATCACACCAGTGAGGTCCATATACGTTATGTTTTACTCTGTTTATAACACAATGTCAACATGTTTGTTTGTTGGTTGCTAAGTAAAAGATACACAATGAGCTATTTTGGGGGGGGGGGGATAAATATTAATTTTTCACGAGATCCCAATAATAATTATGGTACTTTACATTTTTCACGTGACACGTAAACTGTTGTAGATCGTGTACCCAATACATTCACGAGCTCAAATTATTATATAAATAATTTATTAAAATGCTTTTAAAAATCAATGAGGTAATATGAATCCAACTGCTAATTTCTGTGGTTAAAATATCTTAAACTTGTTTGTTTGACATAACGATAAATAATTTTAATCACTATGTTTCTTTACTAATATAGAGACAGTCCCTGAAGCAGTCAGAGAGATAATACTATTCACATTAATAAATTACTCAAAAACAATAAACACTAAAAACATTAAACGTTTTATGTGGTATTTATTGCTTTACAATATCAGCTCCTAGTTTGTTTGTTTGTTTTCGTAACAATCCCAACAGAATTAATTAGAAATTTATTCTCTGGAACTAAAAGCAACGTAAATTAAAATAACAAAATCCAGGATATTCATGGATATTTATACCTTTTTCTTGGGAACAATGACCACGGTAAGTCCTAATGCTATCTTCTCAGTCGTGGCAACATGTGTGGCACGAGCTGCAACTTCATAACAGAACGTTGCTGGGAAGTTGCTTAGCAACATATAAATAAATTCTGTAGACAGTCAGTGACATCACTTAAAATAGTTGAAAATGAGATATTTTCAAAGAAGCTAAAACGCAGCTTAGGGTTAAAGAATGTGCAGCAGTTTTAAAAAATACAAAATTTATGTATTTACCAAGTTATTTATTTCATTATATTATAAGAGACCTTTTTACAGTCGCTTTTTTAAAAGTACACGTATAGTCATGCGATTAATGTAGTAAACCTTTCTATGATATTAATGCTAAGTGCTAGGCCTATTAGAAAAGTCTTTCAGAACATAATAATACAACTTTTCTGTTGATAGCGGGAAATAACACTATTACTATTACTTATAAAACAACTCTCCTTTATTTTACAATACGTTAAACTTTAGCAAAATTGATGAATGCAAAATATATGCACGGAATATACTACATGAATCCAAGCTGGGTGATTTGTGAAGGTTACATACAAACCAGAGACGCGCGCTTTGTAAACTACCACGTCTAATGAACTAGAACAATCAGTCAGTCGTTCCAGCGATGGAAAAAAATGACATAATGTTGGTAGCAGGAGCGACACAGCCCAAACAATCTAATTTTGCACATGCCAAGAGAGAGAGTGTGTGAAAATAAAAGTCCAATGTGCGTGCCTGGACAGATTGCTTTCTTAGTCTATAACATGTCGCGTGAGTTGTGGTACACATCATAGCAATTTAGCAGGTTCTCTTAAAGTATTCGACATTGTCTGACTATCAATATACATAACCTTTCACTTTTTGTTATTCTGCATAATCTAATGACACTTCCTGAGTGTCATAGTAACCACACATCATTTAATGACTTATACTGGATTATGTCCAATTACAGGTGAACTAACCTTGTTTTAACTTATGGTAGACTATGTCGTGAACTAGCCATGTTTTAACTTATGGTAAATTATGTCGTGAACTAGCCATGTTTTAACTTATGGTAAATTATGTCGTGAACTAGCCATGTTTTAACTTATGGTAGACTATGTCGTGAACTAACCATGTTTTAACTTATGGTAGACTATGTCGTGAACTAACCATGTTTTAACTTATGGTAGACTATGTCGTGAACTAGCCATGTTTTAACTTATGGTAGACTATGTCGTGAACTAACCATGTTTTAACTTATGGTAGACTATGTCGTGAACTAACCATGTTTTAACTTATGGTAGACTATGTCGTGAACTAACCATGTTTTAACTTATGGTAGACTATGTCGTGAACTAGCCAAATTTTAACTTATGGTAGACTATGTCATGAACTAACCTTGTTTTAACTGAAAATGGAGTTAATCCTGTTATACGTCATAATGTAATAGGTTTATCTACAATTAGACATTCCTAACATTAGCTGAAGGTCAGACTTTTGAGACGTAAAACTTACTGTAACCAAGAGCAACATAACAACAAGGTACGACCATAGTTATGTTATTGTTAAACCACTGATGGTACGACCATAGTTATGTTATTGTTAAACCACAGATGGTACGACCATAGTTATGTTATTGTTAAACCACTGATGGTATGATCAAATTAACGTTATTGTTTCATTCTATATTTATCTATTTAACACTAGGTGAGGATCTTAAGAAAGTGATGAGTGTATGTAAACAGAAGTGTATGTTAGTTTAATACCAGTGTATGTAAACAGAAGTGTATGTTAGTTTAATACCGTGTGTGTAAACAGAAGTGTATGTTAGTTTAATACCAGTGTATGTAAACAGAAGTGTATGTTAGTTTAATACCAGTGTATGTAAACAGAAGTGTATGTTAGTTTAATACCAGTGTATGTAAACAGAAGTGTATGTTAGTTTAATACCAGTGTATGGCTCAGTAACACACCCCTCCTACGATGTGACAACATAACACCACCCCTACAACATGATAATGAAGTACACCACACCTGTAACGGTTACATTTCAAAGAACTCTATGAAGTCACGTATAATATGATGATATATTATATCACTGTTGCAGTAAATATAAGGATCCTCCTACTCTTTGGGGTGAGGCCAAACTTTACCAAAAACGTTTCATTTCTTCCAAATTCACTCCTATACTTTTATATGAATATTTAAAATATACTGATGAACAGAAATGTCAACTGTATATTCTCCAGTTCTTAAACTAACGTTTAATTTTAATACGGTAACCACTCGTACTTAAACGAACTGTAGAATGTCTCACAGGAACCCATGTAGGGCGAGCCTTACTGGTTAAAAAGTCGTACCTTCGTTTCAGTGCAAGCCAACGATGATATAATAATTCAGGTAACAGCTAGACTTTCTATACCCTACTAACATCACTTACAAAATCCTAACAATTCAGTATACCAAAAATACTTACCTTTTATCCCGTTATCGACGTCCCTAATGTCAGGATAAATACGTACATATTACAGATTCCCACTGAAATGTGGCAGGAGTTGCGTACAGTACGGCTGGAACATTTACATATCACCATGACTCACTGTATGATGCTACAGTACGGCTGGGACATTTACATATCACCATTACTCACTGTATGATGCTACAGTACGGCTGGGACATTTACATATCACCATTACTCACTGCATGATGCTACAGTACGGCTGGGACATTTACATATCACCATTACTCACTGCATGATGCTACAGTACGGCTGGGACATTTACATATCACCATTACTCACTGCATGATGCTACAGTACGGCTGGGACATTTACATATCACCATTACTCACTGCATGATGCTACAGTACGGCTGGGACATTTACATATCACCATTACTCACTGCATGATGCTACAGTACGGCTGGGACATTTACATATCACCATTACTCACTGCATGATGCTACAGTACGGCTGGGACATTTATATATCACCATTACTCACTGCATGATGCTTCAGTACGGCTGGGACATTTATATATCACCATTACTCACTGCATGATGCTAATGTAAATATACTGTTCTTGTATATCTTTTACTGCGGATTCCAATAAAGCAGAGATAGAACAGAAAGAATCCAATGTGAAGAAAACGAAAGGTCACGTGCAGCTTATGAACGTGTAATATGCGTTACAATATTGAACACCAACCACAACGTCACTGTAACATTCACAAGTAACATTTGAAAAGTACAGTGAATACAATATTATAATTTTGATTGAACCATCCTTGTAATACTAAATCCTGTCGAAGCGTAGTGTTTTAAATTGATGAAAAAAAACATTAATTGATGAGATCCAGCTGACCTAGTAAGGTCTTTCTTCTACCTTAATGTTATCTGTTACTGTCTGTATTGTCACGTGTCTACCTTCCTACCTTAATGTTATCTGTTACTATCTGTATTGTCACGTGTCTACCTTCCTACCTTAATGTTATCTGTTACTGTCTGTATTGTCACGTGTCTACCTTCCTACCTTAATGTTATACGTTACTGTCTGTATTGTCACGTGTCTACCTTCCTACCTTAATGTTATCTGTTACTGTCTGTATTGTCACGTGTCTACCTTCCTACCTTAATGTTATCTGTTACTGTCTGTATTGTCACGTGTCTACCTTCCTACCATAATGTTATCTGTTACTGTCTGTATTGTCACGTGTCTACCTTCCTACCTTAATGTTATCTGTTACTGTCTGTATTGTCACGTGTCTACCTTCCTACCTTAATGTTATCTGTTACTGTCTGTATTGTCACGTGTCTACCTTCCTACCTTAATGTTATCTGTTACTGTCTGTATTGTCACGTGTCTACCTTCCTACCTTAATGTTATACGTTACCGTCTGTATTGTCACGTGTCTACCTTCCTACCTTAATGTTATCTGTTACTGTCTGTATTGTCACGTGTCTACCTTCCTACCATAATGTTATCTGTTACTGTCTGTATTGTCACGTGTCTACCTTCCTACCATAATGTTATCTGTTACTGTCTGTATTGTCACGTGCAGTAAACTCATAATTTTCAAGCCACTCATGACACATACAGAGGTTATGTTCGCCTTTCTTCTACTGTTTCTATTCCGTATTAATTTTTTTTGCTGGGTAGTACTTTGTGGAAGATGTTGAGCTGCATTTTATAACACCTTGCATATTTCCGTCGTCAACCTAATATCTCATAAACTGCTATTATTTTAGTACATTGGCAAATCAGGTATCAAAACATTGTATCTCGTTTCAAACTGATTTAGTATTAAAATGTAACGTCAGGGTATACATTTTCTTCCTTACACATTGAAGCTACACCACAGGTCCATCATTTCATGTGTACCACAAACTATATAAACTGTTCACAAGATATCAGTATAAACTATTTTAAACTGTTCTGTCTCTTATTATTTAGTAGTTTATATACTGTGCTTTGGATACACACAAGTCAGATTCGTTATATTAAAACGATTTTGGAGTTTCGCAAGTCGTTACAGTCCATGTCGCCAAGTCCAGTTGTGAACTACATATTGTCGGTAGCCTCGCAGCGTAGTTTCCATGGTAAAAGGTTGCGTCGTGAGGATGTCACATTCAAAGTTTCCCACTACGAAGATCTTCCATAATCCACCTAGAGTGTGAGGTCATGACTTCTCAACATCCGTTTCGCTAGTCGGATCCTACAGAAATCCATAGATTCAGACAGAAACGCATGAATATCAGTTTTTTCCCCCAGCTCCTTGAGGTAAACGACGGTTTAAACGGATATATCCTAGAAGCAACTTGCCTACACGTGACTGAATCGCCTTTTTGGATTATGTTCTTTACCATTTCCTGACGCAAGTGGACAGCTTTTGTCACTGACCTTCGTGTTTATGGATTGTCACGTGTTACACGTCACTCCACGTTTCTTTCTGTATATTCCCATATGAGAAATATTAAGTCCCTTATCTAAACACATCTTAATGATTTGAGTGTATGAATATTTTGCCAAATATGAAACGATACCAACAATGTAGTTTCGATACATGTCATTCCGCCGTAACTTCACATTAGCTGTGATTACCACGTGACTTGCGTACTCAAAAGCTTTTGAGTACTTTTAATTTAACGTACTTACCTTTCTACATCTTTATGATACATATATCATTAGTTCACGTGTACTTTTAAGGCGTATGTTCTTGTCGCGTCAAGAACTCTACACATCCATTATAAAAAAAAAAACAACACTTGGAAGTACAAAAACGTATCCTAACTCGTGATTAGCATCATGAAATATAAAATATGCGGAAATATTTCACTTCGTAAGCTTTAAATCTATAAACCAACTACTAAAAAGACAGAACATAATTTCCCTATGTTTTTTGTCCAGAGGTACAAAGTGGCTATAAATAGATGTTCAATCCTGCAAAAATGTTGTTTTTCTGTTGAATCAAAACCTTCTTATGGACGTTTCTAAATATTGCTGACGATATAACGTGAACATAGCACGTGCTACACTGCACAAGCTGGCTCGCTTCGATCTCCAATGTTTTCAACTATCGTTCTTCAAGAAGCAGTTTGTACATATGACGTTGCCATGGCAACACAAAAGACAAAGTAAGGATGCACATTAAAGTGAGACACGACTGTGTGTATAAATTTTTAAGTAAGTGTAAACTGGTACGTTTAGCATCTGTTAACCTTTATTTGCAAGGATGAAAGAACCAAATACTTTCTGGTAAAACATCAACGTATATAAACACACATATATTCCTATAAAAGTGCTTACTGGCCTTCTTTGCAGCTTCGTAGTACAACCATTACATATTGGCATTTCTGTTTCTATGGAAACGTGCACGAGAATCAGTCTTGGGTAACAGTTGCCAACCTTATACCCACGCAAAAACAGCTTTGTGGCATTGTAATTGAAATTACATTAACTTAGGGCGAATATTTATGTTGATAATTTGCCAGTAACAGTCATATAATAACACAGAGAAAACAAACAAAAAATTATTTGAACCTAAACGGCTTTCTCTGGCGTTGCGCAGTTGCGTTACGTCTTCCACGCCATCATATCCATCAGATAATGGTCAGTGTTTAGTTAAATAGCCACAGTTTTGTTGTCATTGTTTCAGAAGAAAAAAGCTAAAATATTGAATGACACGTCCTTCCTTTGTGTGCAAAAGAAGGCTTGTTTAATTTTCCGTTACTAAACGTACTGTCTCTCAGTCCTCAGTACGTCCACTACCATTATATATATCCACTAATAATAATAAATCCAACTTGAAAGGGAAGTTAATTGGAAGGTAGTGTTGTAATGTAATTCGAAGGGTTTTATTATCACACTGTTTTATTCATTATTTTATATGGCGGGAAACTTTAATGTTACACAGCATACACCCAATTAAAATATTCCTAAGCCTAGTTAGTCATGGAAAATAATTTTCTTTCATTATTAACCATTAGAACTTAAAGACAATATGCTGGTATTTTTACTCCTTTAGTTTTAGTGCCATTTGAGAAAGTGTTAATACAATTATAAAACAGAAGCCAGCATGCGTATAAATAAAATATACATTATGTATTTCTAATGTTATTTCTTAGTTGACACATACGAGATATCCATTGTATTATTTACTGTTCTTCCTACCGTAATAAAACCAAACAATCTACATTAAGGTTCATAAACAGGTATTGACATAAAGAAAAAACCAATTAAATAAATGAAAAAACACTACAGACAAGCTCTAAATGTACTGAACACTACAGACAAGCTCTAAAATGTACTGAACACTACAGACAAGCTCTAAAATGTACTGAACACTACAGACAAGCTCTAAAATGTACTGAACACTACAGACAAGCTCTAAAATGTACTGAACATTAAAGACAAGCTCTAAATGTACTGAACACTACAGACAAGCTCTAAAATGTACTGAACACTACAGACAAGCTCTAAAATGTACTGAACACTACAGACAAGCTCTAAAATGTACTGAACATTAAAGACAAGCTCTAAATGTACTGAACACTACAGACAAGCTCTAAAATGTACTGAAGATTACAGACAAGCTCTAAATTGTACTGAACACTACAGACAAGCTCTAAAATGTACTGAACACTACAGACAAGCTCTAAAATGAACTGAAGATTACAGACAAGCTCTAAAATGTACTGAAGATTACAGACAAGCTCTAAAATGTACTGAAGATTACAGACAAGCTCTAAAATGTACTGAACACTACAGACAAGCTCTAAAATGTACTGAACACTACAGACAAGCTCTAAAATGTACTGAACACTACAGACAAGCTCTAAAATGTACTGAACACTACAGACAAGCTCTAAAATGTACTGAACACTACAGACAAGCTCTAAAATGTACTGAACACTACAGACAAGCTCTAAAATGTACTGAACACTACAGACAAGCTTTAAAATGTACTGAACACTACAGACAAGCTCTAAAATGTACTGAACACTACAGACAAGCTCTAAAATGTACTGAACACTACAGACAAGCTCTAAAATGTACTGAAAATTACAGACAAGCTCTAAAATGTACTGAACATTACAGACAAGCTCTAAATGTACTGAACACTACAGACAAGCTCTAAATGTACTGAACACTACAGACAACTACACAATAAAACTACTTTAATATCCGGCTACAGTAATCTCACATAGACCAAACCAATAACACTCTCTGTGAGGATTTTGTATGTTTTTGAATTTTGCGTAAAGCTACTCAAGGGCTATCTGCATTAGTCGTCCCTAATTTAGCAGTATGAGACTAGAGGGAAGGCAGCTAGTCATTAGCACCTACTGCCAACTCTTTGGTTACTCTTTTACCAACGAATAGTGGGATTGACCGTCACATTATAATGCCCCCCACGGCTGAAAGGACGAAAATGTTTGGTGCGACGGGGATTCGAACCCGCGATCCTCAGATTACGAGTCAAACGCCTTAACCCAGGATTTTGTGAATTGGAAGAGTGCTAAATCAGATTTCGAACGCATTATTTCACGTGCACATTACGAATATTTTGGTTGTATGCAGTAAACTACCCTTTCAAAGTGAAAAGGAAACCATCTATTGTGTACAGAATATCAAATCTTGTCGAAAAGAAAAAAATAGAAACAAAAAAACAAATCAAACTGAAAATACAAGTAGTAAAAGGATATGAAATTAACCATTTGAAAAGTTTTAACCTAACTATTTATTCGCTGACTGATGTGTTTTGTTTTTCAGTTACAGAATTTTTTAAATAAATAATTATCATTCATAAAATGCATTAATAAAGACAAATTAATATCGAAACTGCTCACTTAAGGTTTAAGACGGTGGCAACCGATAAAATAATTGGGTCTATTTTGTGTAGAAATTTTCGAATCGAAATAAACGCACGATAGATTATATCGAGTCTGCGATTTTATTACAACTAACCCTGTAGAAAACATTAAAAGTCGTGTAAAAAACAAACTCGTTCCATTATCTCTCTTTAAACTCTCGTCCACGCGAAGTTGAGGGCCAAATTACTGACGTCATATACAGATATCTATAGCAACGTCTTGTGCGGGTATCTACGTCACTGTCTTTTTCAAAGATCTTTAACAAAAACGTATCGTCAGTATCGGTATGTAACAATAGCGGTGTCATCTGTAAATATACTTATAACGATGCGAATGTATCATTGGATGGACAACAATACATCAATCAAATAACAGCTGTTTTACAAATTCAGTAAAACAGTCCTCGGGTCCACATTTTCTTTTTGTTTGTTTTACAGAATAAAACTTTTATTATTCATTTCGTAAACCAAACCGAATGCCCGATTCTAAGAAAACATCGTCTAACAGTGAAGGATATAAGCTGAAGAACTGTCTGTAAAAGTAATTTACGTCATAAAATGTGTGTATGGTATGTTTTTCACGCACATTAACGGCATAGTTTTTTCATTAACTCAGTAATTGGGTGTTTACCAATACCACAAATCACAAAGGCTGTGTTTTTTTATTATCAGCAATAGAACGTAGATATGTCTTTTTTATTATTATTTAAACAGCTTGTGCATATAACTCATTACAGTTTCATGAACTTAATATTACCTTATTTAGCCAATGCCTTTAGATAAAAACTTAAAACTATTGTGACCAACCAGGTGGTAACAGTATGACAGAACTGCAGGAACACGTCTACATTGACTTTAGAATACAAGAAACATAAGAACAGATAACAAACTTTATACGTACACGAACTGATAAGTTATAACAAGAGAGATAACAAGTACTGACAAACAACAGTGACGGGAAAACGTTGTTAATCAAGTACTGACAAACAATAGTTGTGGGAAAACGTTGTTAATCAAGTGATGACAAACAACAGTGACGGGAAAACGTTGTTAATCAAGTGATGACAAACAACAGTTGTGGGAAAACGTTGTTAATCAAGTGATGACAAACAACAGTTGTGGGAGAACGTTGTTAATCAAGTGATGACAAACAACAGTGACGGGAAAACGTTGTTAATCAAGTGATGACAAACAACAGTTGTGGGAAAACGTTGTTAATCAAGTAATGACAAACAACAGTTGTAGGAAAACGTTGTTAATCAAGTGATGACAAACAACAGTTGTGGGAAAACGTTGTTAATCAAGTAATGACAAACAACAGTTGTAGGAAAACGTTGTTAATCAAGTACTGACAAACAACAGTGACGGGAAAACGTTGTTAATCAAGTAATGACAAAACAGTTGTAGGAAAACGTTGTTAATCAAGTACTGACAAACAACAGTGACGGGAAAACGTTGTTAATCAAGTACTGACAAACAACAGTGACGGGAAAACGTTGTTAATCAAGTACTGACAAACAACAGTGACGGGAAAACGTTGTTAATCAAGTAATGACAAACAACAGTGACGGGAAAACGTTGTTAATCAAGTAATGACAAACAACAGTGACGGGAAAACGTTGTTAATCAAGTAATGACAAACAACAGTGACGGGAAAACGTTGTTAATCAAGTAATGACAAACAACAGTGACGGGAAAACGTTGTTAATCAAGTAATGACAAACAACAGTGACGGGAAAACGTTGTTAATCAAGTAATGACAAACAACAGTGACGGGAAAACGTTGTTAATCAAGTGATGACAAACAACAGTGACGGGAAAATCAAGTAATGACAAACAACAGTTGTGGGAAAACGTTGTTAATCAAGTAATGACAAACAACAGTGGTGGGGAAACGTTTCTTGTAAATCCACGGTCTATACACTTGGAAGGCAAACGTTTCTACAGCTATTGTGAGGAAAGGTTTCTCTTAAATTACGAACCAAACCTGCTAACAAAATATTCAGAAATCTAAAAAGTTGCGACTGAAACCAACGAAGAATGATTAATAATATGACGTCACGAATTAGATGAAATGTGGGGAAACGTTTCTCAAAACCGATGTTTAAAAAATAGAAAAGAAATGGAGAATGTATACATCCAGTATTTACATGGGCAGCTCCGCTGACAGCTGCTGTAAGTGTGCACTACATACCTACTTCAGATAAAGATATAGCTTTATAGGAAATATAGAGACATACCAGACATTTTTAGCGTTAAATAACTGAAATACATACATACAGTAAGTACTCACAGATATAGGGACGTACCCTAAAAAAATATGTTCGTTTTCTTCCCATCACCAAACAACTACCGTATTTTACGCCTTGTACGACGTGAACCTTTGTGAACCTGACGATGACCGAAGAAGGTCGAAACGTTGTTCGCTCTTCCATGTAAAATATTTCCTCAACCCAAACGAGGTTAGCTTATGGTCTACTTAAAACTGCCTCTCACACAGATCGTAATATCATTACTTATTAATTACAAGTATTTTAAATAGCATAAAACATTTAACTGATACTCTCGATATGCTGTGAATAATACGATGTATTTGACTGTGTTTACTCTGTAGGTTGAATAAAGTCAAGGTTGTGTCAAAATGTTGGCTGGTGAATCAAAATATTTATTTCTTAAAATTGCCTTTCCAAAATACGGGGTGTGTCTTCTACGATGTAGAGTCTTACGAGGCGTAAAATACGGAGCGTGTCTTCTACGATGTAGAGTCTTACAAGGCGTAAAATACGGAGCGTGTCTTCTACGATGTAGTGTCTTACAAGGCGTAAAATACGGGGTGTGTCTTCTACGATGTAGAGTCTTACAAGGCGTAAAATACGGAGCGTGTCTTCTACGATGTAGTGTCTTACAAGGCGTAAAATACGGGGTGTGTCTTCTACGATGTAGTGTCTTACAAGGCGTAAAATACGGAGCGTGTCTTCTACGATGTAGTGTCTTACAGGCGTAAAATACGGAGCGTGTCTTCTACGATGTAGTGTCTTACAAGGCGTAAAATACGGGGCGTGTCTCTACGATGTAGTGTCTTACAAGGCGTAAAATACGGATGTGTCTCTACGATGTAGAGTCCACAAGGCGTAAAATACGGAGCGTGTCTCTACGATGTAGTGTCTTACAAGGCGTAAAATACGGGTGTGTCTCTCACGATGTAGAGTCTTACAAGGCGTAAAATACGGAGCGTGTCTCTACGATGTAGTGTCTTACAGCGTGGCGTAAAATACGGGTGTGTCTTCTACGATGTAGTGTCTTACAAGGCGTAAAATACGGAGCGTGTCTTCTACGATGTAGTGTCTTACAGGCGTAAAATACGGAGCGTGTCTTCTACGATGTAGTGTCTTACAAGGCGTAAAATACGGGGCGTGTCTTCTACAATGTAGTGTCTTACAAGGCGTAAAATACGGGATGTGTCTTCTACGATGTAGAGTCTTACAAGGCGTAAAATACGGAGCGTGTCTCTACGATGTAGTGTCTTACAAGGCGTAAAATACGGGTGTGTCTCTACGATGTAGAGTCTTACAAGGCGTAAAATACGGAGCGTGTCTCTACGATGTAGTGTCTTACAAGGCGTAAAATACGGGGTGTGTCTTCTACGATGTAGTGTCTTACAAGGCGTAAAATACGGAGCGTGTCTTCTACGATGTAGTGTCTTACAAGGCGTAAAATACGGGGCGTGTCTTCTACGATGTAGTGTCTTACAAGGCGTAAAATACGTGGCGTGTCTTCTACGATGTAGTGTCTTACAAGGCGTAAAATACGGAGCGTGTCTTCTACGATGTAGTGTCTTACAAGGCGTAAAATACGGAGTGTGTCTTCTTCGATGTCGTGTCTTACAAGGCGTAAAATACGGGGCGTGTCTTCTACGATGTAGTGTATTACAAGGCGTAAAATACGGGGCGTGTCTTCTACGATGTAGTGTCTTACAAGGCGTAAAACACGGCTCCAATAACTTTACCAGGTGAGCCCTGTTTTCACGCGGCACAATCATTTCTAATTTTATATTTGAAACAGTTCAGAACTTTAAGATTCTAGTATAGCAGATTCTCATTGGAATTACTAACTAGAGATAAAACATACAACTAGCAGTACACGCCGACATAAACGTTTGGTGAGGATAATCGAGCCATATAATGCGACTGAATGTTGCATTGCATTTCAAAGTTTGGCAATGCGCTCACAGTTGTATCTGCGAGGAACGTTTAATGCCCTCTTGTCTCGAACCACGGACCATTCGATTCGCAATCCGTCTAGCTAACTACTATACCAGACTCTGCCCATAACTTGAGCTTTTAAAAAATAACAGTAATAATTAACCCAGTTATAAGACAAGTAGTAAATAGGATAAAATGATATAGTACAAAGGGAACGAAGGGTAAATACATGAATATAATGTTAAATTATGACAAGTTGCTTTTGAAATGTAAAGGTACTAGGGTTCGCCATTAATAAGTTCAAAGCATTAAACTATTCGGTGAACAATGATAACTACAAGGGCCACGATTGTACTATACCTGCTCACAACGTGCTTCCATCGCACTCGCTTCTGCGCACACGTCATAGGAACGCGGGAGTTTAGCACGCCGCGTGCTCTAACGCGATCGCACAGCACAAACTGTTACCATAACGCGTCCAGTAGCTAATTTGTGTTTACTGAGCATCGCTTTTGAGATAAAAGCTTCTCAGCGTCAATATCAGCGATGTACAAAAGACGTTAATGTGACAATTCACTTCTGTCCACATGGCTGTCGTGAGAACAAAAAATATATTGTACATTTCTTTGCACGCTATTCGAATAGTATAATTATTTACCTCTAGTTAAGTTATTGTACTGTGGAGCTATTTCTACTCTTCCATAGGTATAAATTATAAGGCTAAACAAAATAATTTGATTTGAAGTAATAACACGGTTACAGGTACTTAAAGCCGGAATCTTTTATTTTTTTAAATTTTCCTCCTTTAAACTAATGTCGATGTTAAGATGTCGATCTTAACATCCCATTCCAAGTGCTAGAATCACAATAATTGTTTTTTACGACGTATTTGAATTTTAGCGAGTTGGATCGTTTGGTACATTTATTAGGTTCAGTAGTCTTTGCAACTTTACAGATGAATAAAAATATATGAATTACACAGCTATGTTTCCTAAAAAAAAAAGCAGATGGCGCTACAATATGTCACACAATACCATTTTATCATTACCAGTAAACCAAAATTCCTCTATATTTTTGTACACAACAAACAGAAATACTACAAGTGCACGTGTTTTAAAATAAAACTTTCGTTTGAAACTATCTAAATGTCACGGGTACTGTACATTTGTACATGGTCTCCATATCTGTTGGAGTTTTTTGTTTAGTTTACTCTCGTACAAAGCTACTCTAGGGATAACTTGTCAACACCACCCACCACCAACTCTTAGACTGACCAAGACATCATGACGCCCCCACAACTGTTAGGCACTAGGGCATTCCAGTTCGTAACTGCATGGGAGAACAGACACTCATTAATGGAGATAAATCTAAAAGTACGCATACAAGCCTCGATTACATTACTGTCACGAGCCGTTTGATTGAAATTTAGATATTAAAACAACCTTCGATGTGTTATTATTAATGAACTTTAAAAAACACACTAGAAGAAACGGGAGGTGGAAGTGTTGTAGGTGGTATTACATTCAACTACTGGTGTTTCTTTGGTATATTACCAATGCACGTGTTCAGAGATTGGTTAGGTCTAGCAAGTCAGTACGTCATTTAACGGTCTCACCGGTCAAAATAAGTAACACAATTACAGTACGTTTATTGAAATTTGCACCTGTTTTGATTCTTGTATCTAAATTAGTTAATAATGTGAAGTTTGTTTATTTTGTTAATATTACAAAAGTTCTTAATAAGTTACTCAAAATGTTATTCTCCGTTTCGCCTTCAAGCCATACTGTTTACACATTCAGTTATCCCAACAAAGTTCTGACAGCACTCAGTTCCCATAGCAACAACGTAGTCATAGCAACGAAGGACGCTCTAAAGCAGTTCTATCACCACTCACTTCTTATAACAACATTGTAGTCATAGAAGCGAAGGACGCTCTAAAGCAGTTTTATCACCACTCACTTCTTATAACAACATTGTAGTCATAGAAACGAAGGACGCTCTAAAGCAGTTCTATCACCACTCACTTCTTATAACAACACTGTAGTCATAGAAACGAAGGACGCTCTAAAGCAGTTCTATCACCACTCACTTCTTATAACAACATTGTAGTCATAGAAACGAAGGACGCTCTAAGGCAGTTCTATCACCACTCGCTTCTTACAACAACATTGTAGTCATAGAAACGAATGACGCTCTAAGGCAGTTCTGTCACCACTCGCTTCTTACAACAACATTGTAGTCATAGAAACGAAGGACGCTCTAAAGCAGTTCCATCACCACTAGCTTCTTATAACAGCATTGTAGTCATAGAAACGAATGACGCTCTAAGGCAGTTCTATCACCACTCGCTTCTTACAACAACATTGTAGTCATAGAGACGAAGGACGCTCTAAAGCAGTTCCATCACCACTAGCTTCTTATAACAGCATTGTAGTCATAGAAACGAAGGACGCTCTAAGGCAGTTCTATCACCACTCACTTCTTATAGCAACATTGTAGTCACAGAAACAAATGACGCTCTAAAGTAGTTCTATCACCACTCACTTCTTATAACAACATTGTAGTCATAGAAACGAAGGACGCTCTAAAGCAGTTCCATCACCACTAGCTTCTTATAACAGCATTGTAGTCATAGAAACAAAGGACGCTCTAAAGCAGTTCTATCACCACTCACTTCTTATAACAACATTGTAGTCATAGAAACGAAGGACGCTCTAAAGTAGTTCTATCACCACTCACTTCTTATAACAACATTGTAGTCATAGAAACGAAGGACGCTCTAAAGCAGTTCTATCACCACTCACTTCTTATAACAACATTGTAGTCATAGAAGCGAAGGACGCTCTAAAGCAGTTTTATCACCACTCACTTCTTATAACAACATTGTAGTCATAGAAACGAAGGACGCTCTAAAGCAGTTCTATCACCACTCACTTCTTATAACAACACTGTAGTCATAGAAACGAAGGACGCTCTAAAGCAGTTCTATCACCACTCGCTTCTTATAACAACATTGTAGTCATAGAAACGAAGGACGCTCTAAGGCAGTTCTATCACCACTCGCTTCTTACAACAACATTGTAGTCATAGAAACGAATGACGCTCTAAGGCAGTTCTGTCACCACTCGCTTCTTACAACAACATTGTAGTCATAGAAACGAAGGACGCTCTAAAGCAGTTCCATCACCACTAGCTTCTTATAACAGCATTGTAGTCATAGAAACGAATGACGCTCTAAGGCAGTTCTATCACCACTCGCTTCTTACAACAACATTGTAGTCATAGAGACGAAGGACGCTCTAAAGCAGTTCCATCACCACTAGCTTCTTATAACAGCATTGTAGTCATAGAAACGAAGGACGCTCTAAGGCAGTTCTATCACCACTCACTTCTTATAGCAACATTGTAGTCACAGAAACGAATGACGCTCTAAGGCAGTTCTATCACCACTCGCTTCTTACAACAACATTGTAGTCATAGAAACGAAGGACGCTCTAAAGCAGTTCTATCATCACTCGCTTCTTATAGCAACATTGTAGTCATAGAAACGAAGGACGCTCTAAAGCAGTTCCATCACCACTAGCTTCTTATAACAGCATTGTAGTCATAGAAACGAAGGACGCTCTAAGGCAGTTCTATCACCACTCACTTCTTATAGCAACATTGTAGTCACAGAAACGAATGACGCTCTAAGGCAGTTCTATCACCACTCGCTTCTTACAACAACATTGTAGTCATAGAAACGAAGGACGCTCTAAAGCAGTTCCATCACCACTAGCTTCTTATAACAGCATTGTAGTCATAGAAACGAAGGACGCTCTAAAGCAGTTCTATCACCACTCACTTCTTACAGCAACATTGTAGTCATAGAAACGAAGGACACTGTAAGGCATTTCTGACATTACTTTGAAGTAATTAGCCAGGCCGTGCATTTAGTTTCACCTATCATCAACTTTCACACCCAAGTGTAGCCACCAGTTTTGATTTCGTTCCTTTAACTTTCACACCCAAGTGTAGCCACCAGTTTTGATTTCGCTCCTTTAACTTTCACACCCAAGTGTAGCCACCAGTTTTGATTTCGCTCCTTTAACTTTCACACCCAAGTGTAGCCACCAGTTTAGATTTCGCTCCTATAACTTTCACACCCAAGTGTATCCACCAGTTTTGATTTCGTTCCTTTAACTTTCACACCCAAGTGTATCCACCAGTTTTGATTTCGTTCCTTTAACTTTCACACCCAAGTGTAGCCACCAGTTTTGATTTTGTTCCTTTAACTTTCACACCCAAGTGTAGCCACCAGTTTTGATTTCGTTCCTTTAACTTTCACACCCAAGTGTAGCCACCAGTTTTGATTTTGTTCGTCTAACTTTCACACCCAATCCTTTTTTATAGTCGCACCTTTTTTCACGCCTAAGGTGTTTCTGATTATATATATATATATATATTTGTATTTAAACACATACATACACACACACACACATGTATGTGAATATTTATACCTTGTGAATAGGCTTCACATTAACACTAAGCATGTGACCTCATGAAGAAGTCCACTGTACAGTCTAACGTATTCAATCATCCAACAAGAATATGAAGTTTTGAAACATAGTTGATACGGGGAAGAAACTTGAACATTGCCCTCCCCCTCCCCTTCTCACAAAACCCATAAATAATAGAACATAGATTTTACGATTGTGGTTGTAAACACTGAATACCATCTAAAAAACACCATCTTAACTCATTTTTGAACCTAAACACCTCGTACTTATGAACCTAAACACCTCGTACTTATGAACCTAAACACCTCGTACTTATCCACCGATATGTTTTACGATTTTTAATATTTAATTAGGAATTTACATCGCACAATAGAGAATATACGAACTGTTATGTAAACCATGGTTTTACCAATAAATACAGTCGTGAACTAAACTCAATGTTTTATTAGTAAAATTGCACAACTTTTCGTTTGACGTCATGTGGTCCTCCAAAAGCTGTCAATCTGTTAACCTGAAGATGACCTAAAAAGGTCGAAACGTTGTTCTCTGCGTGTTAATACCCATACCAGTCGTCCTGAGATACATAACACTAAATAGTTTTGCCAGGGCGTCGGACAGTGTGAATTCCACACTCCTAGCCTAACAGTACCTGTCTGTTGGATTTTTTTGCAAAGCCATGTCCACCCTTGTCGCACCCAGTGGAAGACAAGACCAGTGGTTTTTAACCTAAAGGGCTACGAAGGGAAGTTCGAACAATCACTGGAGACCTCTTCGAGACCCATGGGTTAAGTACTAGTGGGCTGGACAGAAAGCAGTTTGTCAAATTCCCCAGTCGCCAGATGGTTAAGGCGCTCGACTCGTAACCTGAAGGTCGCGGGTTCGAATCCCCGTCGCACCAAACATGCTCGCCCTTTCAGCCGTAGGAATATTACAATGTTACAGTCAATCCCACTATTCGTTGGTAAAAAGAGTGGCCAAAGAGTTGACGATGGGTGGTGATAACTAGCTGCCTTCCCTCTAGCCTTACACTGCTAAATTAGTGACGGTTAGCGCAGATAGCCCTCGTGTAGCTTTGCGCGAAATTAAAAAAAACAACAACAAAAGCAAACATAATGAGATTTGGTCACGACTCATATAACCTCACATTCGGATGTGCGGAAACCACGGAATTACAGACCAGCATGCTGACAGTTTGACTAAACCTGAACCATCAACACACAACACATCGTACAAGCATGTTTGACTAAACCTGAACCATCAACACACAACACATCGTACCAGCATGCTAACAGTTTGACTAAACCTGAACCATCAACACACAACACATCGTACCAGCACGCTAACAGTTTGACTAAACCTGAACCATCAACACACAACACATCGTACCAGCATGTTTGACTAAACCTGAACCATCAACACACAACACATCGTACCAGCATGTTTGACTAAACCTGAACCATCAACAGGCAACACATCGTACCAGCACGCTAACAGTTTGACTAAACCTGAACCATCAACACACAACACATCGTACCAGCATGTTTGACTAAACCTGAACCATCAACAGGCAACACATCGTACCAGCATGTTTGACTAAACCTGAACCATCAACAGGCAACACATCGTACCAGCATGTTTGACTAAACCTGAACCATCAACAGGCAACACATCGTACCAGCACGCTAACAGTTTGACTAAACCTGAACCATCAACACACAACACATTGTACAAGCATGTTTGACTAAACCTGAACCATCAACACACAACACATCGTACCAGCATGTTTGACTAAACCTGAACCATCAACACACAACACATCGTACCAGCACGCTAACAGTTTGACTAAACCTGAACCATCAACACACAACACATCGTACCAGCATGTTTGACTAAACCTGAACCATCAACACACAACACATCGTACCAGCATGTTTGACTAAACCTGAACCATCAACACACAACACATCGTACAAGCATGTTTGACTAAACCTGAACCATCAACACACAACACATCGTACCAGCATGTTTGACTAAACCTGAACCATCAACACACAACACATCGTACAAGCATGTTTGACTAAACAACTTCTCACGAGTCCCCTCCTCCTCTCAGTATGTACGATGTGCGTGTTGGTAAAACTTGGTTCTTTTTTTCTCTTTCACCAAAAATGATTATAACAGTAACGTGTGTTTTCTTATTGGAAAGCCACATCCGGCTATCTGCTCGAATCCCTGATTTTAGCGTTGTAAATCCGTAGTACAACGTACCGCTGTACTAGCGGGTGCACAACAGTAACATTCACTGTTTGTCAAAAACTTGTGCTTGTTTATTAAAGCAAAACATGAGCTACCTGTCCACCAAGGGCAATCGAACCCCGAATTTTAACACTGTAAGTCTATATAATATAAATTCAACTGGTTATTATGCGCAATAAGGTCCATGTTAAATAAGATACCAGAGAACAAACTTCTTGAATCATTCGATTAGTTTAAGATCAAGCAAAGGAAAAACAAAACAAAACATTTTTTCAGGATTATAACTTTTCGCAAAGTATCACGAGGCAAAAATAAGAAATTCAGAGGGCGCTTAAGTCGTTTAAGGAGATTCACATTCACCTCTGTGATTGGCTTGATATAATTTTATTGATAATGTATGATACTGTTGAATTAAACAAGGAGCGAATTTCGTGTAACAGTGGCGAATAGCCCTTAATGAACGTAAATACAAAGTCTAACAGCACCAGTAAAAGGTCGAAAACACGTTCAAAGTAACCGTCGAAATTCGCAGCCACTGAATAAAGTTTTAGCCCACCTGTGAAAAAGACACCTTGGAAAAGTGCCAAATTAGCACGTCACGAACTTAAACGACTAGCCATAACTGCGAGTCGTTATCACAATTCGTTTAACGACGACTTTAGAATTGTGGCAAGTCGTTTCTGCAAATATCTGCACCATTTTTACGCAAACATCGTTGTCCGACTGTCGCAACTTCTAACACAAAAAGAGACATTCTTGTTACATATAAAAATTACCAACTGTGTCTTTTCTCAGGGTTCAGAATCATATTACTATGATAAAATCAAGAGGACTGTTAAACAGTTTCAATTGATGAAACACCTGATAACTGGGACAAGGTCCTGGCCACGTGCTTTATGATTCAACATTTTGTTTACTGAAATACTGATATATAATGCTGTAAGGGATAATTTATATTGCCATAGTTACAGTGAAACTAGGCCAAACATAAGAACTGACGACATAAATAGCGTTTTGTGAAACCAACACAAATTCAGCGACCATATATCAAATGGTAATTACAAACAACTATACGAAAGAAACACGAACAGCGCATACACTGATGTCACTACAACACTGAAATAGTAAGAGATAAAAACCGCCAAATGTTGATCATGTTTTACTTTATTTTCAATATTATAGTTTAATAGGTAAAGAATTAAAGTGATAAAAGTTACATATTAGAAAATCTAGTTTACCTTTATGTTACAAACAGGTAGTTTCGGATACTTATCCACAGTCATATAAAAAGCTCTCTTGCTCAAGTCGTCTGTTATTCCGAGCCCACAGATAAAACAGTAGAACCCACCGACAACTATGTAGCTACTTGAATGGGAATTGACTGTCACACTCATAACATGCCGACGATCTTGAAGAGCGAATTGTTTATTTTTGAGAGGATCATAAGAGACTTTCTCTACGAGAAACAATGTTTAATATCTATATTTACGGTTCACTACAAGTTGCTCTTAACAGTAAACCTAAAAAAAAATTCTTATAAAACAACGACTACCCTAAGATTGTTTACAAAAACGCTAGTTGTTTGTAAGTTATGTGTTTACACACGGTTTTTTTTTATGAACTTTCTTCGTATTTTAATATCGTTTTATCACGTATACACCAAACAACAGCTTGAAAATGTTGTACATGCAGTTTAGGTCCTGTAACGTTGTTTTGTAGGCCTAACTTGATTACACGGAGGGTAAATTCGGGCCTCGATCAAATGTTGGCATACACGCGCGCACTTTACCCCATACGGCACTGAGGAAATGAAACTCACCTGGAAAGTGAATGCCGGTGCACCCACACACCAACTGACTTACACACTCCAGAAAAATATTTTCCTGTTTTACAGCTTGGACTCGCAGGCTTAACTGATATGATTTCCCGCTGACTATAGTTACTTGTCACGATTTTCTCCCGGTACAAGCATTTGCTGCAGTCAACACACTCACACACGAGAGCATGGATAAAAGATGCGTCACGTCTCCATGGGAACCGAGGCGCTGCTGTGGTAACCAAACAATGGAGGAGACACCATTATATTCCACCTCGGATACATCAGCAACATGGAAGTCCACAAGTGTCGAATCAACGCTAACTAGTTTTGAATAATAACGTAAGACACGGTGACACATCGTTCGTTTGATAGACACACGCTGTTACCCTCGCGTTATCTTTATCTGATTCGTTTGTAAAACTGCTTAGAATTCAGCGAATAACGGGATATTGAACTATTCTCATACGAGTAGGCTTCACAAAATAAATCTGGAACCCACCAAGGTACAAGGGCGACTTCTTTACCAGCAGCGAAACGTCAGTGAGCAGATACAGCTAACAGTTACCAACAATATGAAAACCTACTTAACGGGATATTGAACTATTCTCATACGAGTAGGCTTCACAAAATAAATCTGGAACCCACCAAGGTACAAGGGCGACTTCTTTACCAGCAGCGAAACGTCAGTGAGCAGATACAGCTAACAGTTACCAACAATATGAAAACCTACTTAACGGGATATTGAACTATTCTCATACGAGTAGGCTTCACAAAATAAATCTGGAACCCACCAAGGTACAAGGGCGACTTCTTTACCAGCAGCGAAACGTCAGTGAGCAGATACAGCTAACAGTTACCAACAATATGAAACCTACTTAACGGGATATTGAACTATTCTCATACGAGTAGGCTTCACAAAATAAATCTGGAACCCACCAAGGTACAAGGGCGACTTCTTTACCAGCAGCGAAACGTCAGTGAGCAGATACAGCTAACAGTTACCAACAATATGAAAACCTACTTAACGGGATATTGAACTATTCTCATACGAGTAGGCTTCACAAAATAAATCTGGAACCCACCAAGGTACAAGGGCGACTTCTTTACCAGCAGCGAAACGTCAGTGAGCAGATACAGCTAACAGTTACCAACAATATGAAAACCTACTTAACGGGATATTGAACTATTCTCATACGAGTAGGCTTCACAAAATAAATCTGGAACCCACCAAGGTACAAGGGCGACTTCTTTACCAGCAGCGAAACGTCAGTGAGCAGATACAGTTACCAACAATATGAAAACCTACTTAAGTGAAAGCCAGGACTAATGGGTCACACCTGTTTCGGACTGGTGACAGTCTCGCGTTAAGAGTTAAATTTCGAATCTCAAAGACAGATGTTATTTCTAAGAGATTCTACACCCCCTTGACCAATAGATGGTCAGTCCAAAAAACTGTATCGGCATTGTTTCTGTACTCTCTGACCATTTGTTTGTTTTTAATTTCGCGCAGATACACGAGGGCTATCTACATTAGCCGTCACTAATTTACCACTTTTAAGATAATCGACCGCCAACTCTTTAACCAACGAATAGTGGGATTGTCTGGCACGTTATAACGCCCCATGGCAGGTTTGGTGTGAAAGGAATCCCAACTCACGACCCTCAGACTACAAGTCAAGCGCTCTAACCACCTGACCACGCCTGGTCTGACGAACAGTTGTTATCAGCCAGAAAACAACAAAAACACACGTGATGACGTTGTTTCCAAGTTACTGTACTCCGTGATGTTTTATCACAGCTTGTTTACAGATAAGATTCAACAGCATCCTTGTATGGAAGTCAGTCGTGTTTTGTAAATGGTACTTTGTAATTAAAATTTATTTATTGTTTGCTTCTCCTGTTATCTGTAACCAAAATATTCTCACAAAACCTAAAACACGCCGATAACAAATCTAAAGACACGACAACATGTTACAAACACTTCTAACATTGACTGCTCAGTGCCTAAACATTGTATCCACTCATCTTCGGTGATTCCATATTCAATACCTAAGCGTTTGTTTAATAAACTATCTATAACTTCGACATTCAATCCATGACTTACAAGTGTACTGAAATTTCGTTTTATGTCTCGCCACCGTTCCAAGGCACTGGATTTAGATAAAAACATTGTCACCAGTTCACTAATTACAAAGTCGCTGCTTAACGAAAAACAGAAACAACACCTGACACAGATTCAATTGTTAAAAGTTACAAGTAACCCTTATCGTGAAACGTTTCATTACTTTTAAAAACTGCAGAATGTAAACAGTAAAATAAACATCTGTTTAATTTTACGTTGTCATAATACGTTTTGTACAAAATGAACGTGTATATATGAATGTATGTACGTATGTTTATGTTTGTTTTGAAATTCACGCAAAGTGACACGAGGGCTAGCTGCGTAAGCCGTCCATAATTTTGCAGTGTAAGACCAGAGGGAAGGCAGCTAGTCATCACCACCAACCGCCAACTCTTGGGCTACTCTTTTACCAACAAATAGTGGGATTGACCATAATGTATTAACGTGTGGTATACAAGTAACCGATTTAAATGGGTGACAACAAGGGTTAAAGAGAAATTAAAAGGTTAATAGTGCGGCGAGTAACAAAGGTTAAATGGATAGAGTTCAGACGTTAGATTTATTTATACCGCTTTGAGTATTGGTGTAAAGTATTTTCTTTATTTTCATGTAAAGATGACATGGTGTTAAAGCTAAGTCAACCTTTGAACTGTATATACTTAACTGTCGTTCTCAAGTATATCTCCAATTTATGCATTTTCAATATAATCGACAAAATACTTATGTAGATATTTCGGTTGATTATACTAGCTTTATAAACATCAGTGGAAAACTTACACAAGTTTATACGGTCCGATAATAATGCAACCAATTTTGGTACGGATTTCGTATAGTGGCTCCATCTGGTAGGCATTAAGTGAAGCAATCATTACAACGGTTATCTTAAACCATCGAAAACAGTTTAAAGGCTCATTATGAAGCATTATGTTTTGCACCTATGGAAAAACTAAGCCTATGTGGAACTGTCCCTAATTTTTGTACTGACCAAAAAAAAAGGCAATTGGTCAGTATCGCCTTACGTAAGGTAACACACCATTCATTCCGAAGCAGCTTCTTTAGAGTTTGGGGCAAGCTCTCAACAGGGGTGAGAAATGATGTTTTGGGAACTGAAAGATTAAGGTGTAGCCAATTTTGAAATAATTCAAGATTAAGCGTTATAAATATACTTTTCATTACTACAATTAACAAGTAATTATTATAACTCATATAGCATTTTAATGTGTGTTTTTATATTGTGAATTTTGTTATTTAACTTCCTTTCATACATTTTAAAAGTAAGGGTACACGTAAGAAATCGTATTTAGTAAATAGAGGCGTGCATGACAAAACTTCGAGAAACAATGCGCTAAAGGATTGTTCTGTATTCTAATAAGGCATCTATAGTTTAAATGGGGGGAACTGCGAAGACTCGAACCAGGTCACCAGCTCTGAAATCGACAGGGTGAATCTACGGCCTTTCTAAAATCTCTGAATTCCTTACCGTAACAGATTCCACATTGTGGATCACAAGCAGTACCTGGAGAGTCGTAGAACGATTAAATACAATATATTGTTTTTAATTTTAAAACAATTCTTAAATTTTTGTTCCAATTTAATAACATAATGCAAGATACCGACAGCCACAAAACATGTTTGTTCCTATTTTATAACACTATGCAACAACATTCTTACTTTTTCTTGTTCCTGGGCAGAAAGTATTATTTTCCAATTTGTTAGGCCTAAAGTAAATGGAAAAGACCTATTTTTCTCTTCAAACTTTGCTTTTCTGACCTGGGTAATAAAATTTTCAAATTTACCCATTTTCCAAAACATTCCAGGTGGATTCAGTGCTGAGCAGCTGATGGAGAATTTTCTCAAACTTATGAAAATTTTCAAGAACTTTCTAGAATGTTGTAGAAGAGGAGGTAGATCAGATACAGATGGTGAGAGAAACTATCACAACCAAAGACAGATCAATAACTTGATCAGAGATCTTGGTCTAACAACGTTGAAGATCCAGATTACAGATGGTGAGAGAAACTACCACAACCAAAGAGAAATCAATAACTTGATCAGAGATCTTGGTCTAACAACGTTGAAGATCCTGATTACAGATGAGGAGAGAAACTACCACAACCAAAGAGACATCAATAACTTGATCAGAGATCTTGGTCTAACAACGTTGAAGATCCAGATTACAGATGGGGAGAGAAACTACCACAACCAAAGAGACATCAATACCTTGATCAGAGATCTTGGTCTAACAACGTTGAAGATCCAGATTACAGATGGTGAGAAAACTACCACAACCAAAGAGACATCAATAACTTGATCAGAGATCTTGGTCTAACAACGTTGAAGATCCTGATTACAGATGGGGAGAGAAACTACCACAACCAAAGAGACATCAATAACTTGATCAGAGATCTTGGTCTAACAACGTTGAAGATCCAGATTACAGATGGGGAGAGAAACTACCACAACCAAAGAGACATCAATAACTTGATCAGAGATCTTGGTCTAACAACGTTGAAGATCCAGATTACAGATGGTGAGAAAAACTACCACAACCAAAGAGACATCAATAACTTGATCAGAGATCTTGGTCTAACAACGTTGAAGATCCAGATTACAGATGGTGAGAGAAACTACCACAACCAAAGATGCATCAATAACTTGATCAGAGATCTTGGTCTAACAACGTTGAAGATCCATATTACAGATGGGGAGAGAAACTACCACAACCAAAGAGACATCAATAACTTGATCAGAGATCTTGGTCTAACAACGTTGAAGATCCAGATTACAGATGGTGAGAAAAACTACCACAACCAAAGAGACATCAATAACTTGATCAGAGATCTTGGTCTAACAACGTTGAAGATCCAGATTACAGATGGTGAGAGAAACTACCACAACCAAAGATACATCAATAACTTGATCAGAGATCTTGGTCTAACAACGTTGAAGATCCAGATTACAGATGGTGCGAAAAACTACCACAACCAAAGAGACATCAATAACTTGATCAGAGATCTTGGTCTAACAACGTTGAAGATCCAGATTACAGATGGGGAGAGAAACTACCACAACCAAAGAGACATCAATTACTTGATCAGAGATCTTGGTCTAACAACGTTGAAGATCCAGATTACAGATGGTGAGAAAAACTACCACAACCAAAGAGACATCAATAACTTGATCAGAGATCTTGGTCTAACAACGTTGAAGATCCTGATTACAGATGGGGAGAGAAACTACCACAACCAAAGAGACATCAATAACTTGATCAGAGATCTTGGTCTAACAACGTTGAAGATCCAGATTACAGATGGGGAGAGAAACTACCACAACCAAAGAGACATCAATACCTTGATCAGAGATCTTGGTCTAACAACGTTGAAGATCCAGATTACAGATGGTGAGAAAAACTACCACAACCAAAGAGACATCAATAACTTGATCAGAGATCTTGGTCTAACAACGTTGAAGATCCAGATTACAGATGGTGAGAGAAACTACCACAACCAAAGATGCATCAATAACTTGATCAGAGATCTTGGTCTAACAACGTTGAAGATCCATATTACAGATGGGGAGAGAAACTACCACAACCAAAGAGACTTCAATAACTTGATCAGAGATCTTGGTCTAACAACGTTGAAGATCCAGATTACAGATGGTGAGAGAAACTACCACAACTAAAGATACATCAATAACTTGATCAGAGATCTTGGTCTAACAACGTTGAAGATCCAGATTACAGATGGTGCGAAAAACTACCACAACCAAAGAGACATCAATAACTTGATCAGAGATCTTGGTCTAACAACGTTGAAGATCCAGATTACAGATGGTGAGAGAAACTACCACAACCAAAGAGACATCAATAACTTGATCAGAGATCTTGGTCTAACAACGTTGAAGATCCAGATTACAGATGGTGAGAGGAACTACCACAACCAAAGAGACATCAATAACTTGATCAGAGATCTTGGTCTAACAACGTTGAAGATCCAGATTACAGATGGTGAGAGAAACTACCACAACCAAAGAGACATCAATAACTTGATCAGAGATCTTGGTCTAACAACGTTGAAGATCCAGATTACAGATGGTGAGAGAAACTACCACAACCAAAGAGACATCAATAACTTGATCAGAGATCTTGGTCTAACAACGTTGAAGATCCAGATTACAGATGGTGCGAAAAACTATCACAACCAAAGAGACATCAATAACTTGATCAGAGATCTTGGTCTAACAACGTTGAAGATCCAGATTACAGATGGGGAGAGAAACTACCACAACCAAAGAGACATCAATTACTTGATCAGAGATGTTGGTCTAACAACGTTGAAGATCCAGATTACAGATGGTGAGAAAAACTACCACAACCAAAGAGACATCAATAACTTGATCAGAGATCTTGGTCTAACAACGTTGAAGATCCTGATTACAGATGGGGAGAGAAACTACCACAACCAAAGAGACATCAATAACTTGATCAGAGATCTTGGTCTAACAACGTTGAAGATCCATATTACAGATGGGGAGAGAAACTACCACAACCAAAGAGACATCAATAACTTGATCAGAGATCTTGGTCTAACAACGTTGAAGATCCAGATTACAGATGGTGAGAAAAACTACCACAACCAAAGAGACATCAATAACTTGATCAGAGATCTTGGTCTAACAACGTTGAAGATCCAGATTACAGAGGTGCAGCTGGTGAGAGAAACCTCTGCTACTCCAACCACAAAGACATCAATGACTTGATCAGAGATCTTGGTCTAACAACGTTGAAGATCCCGATTACAGAGGTGCAGCTGGTGAGAGAAACCTCTGCTACTCCAACCCAAAAGACATCAATGACTTGATCAGAGATCTTGGTCTAACAAAGTCGAATGTCGAGCTTTTGACATCCAGGTTCAAGGAGTGGAATTTGTGAGGTGAAAGTGTGCAAGTCACAAATCAGAGGAAGCATCACCAACATTTTTCAAGCTTCACTCATCAAGATGGGCTCTGCTTCTGTCATAATGTATGTGGTCTCTGCAAGGCAACTGGAATTGTCTGTAACCCAAACGAGTGGCATCTCTTCATTGATAGGTCATCTAGAAGCCTCAAAGCTGTGCTGCTCCATAATGGGAATAAGTATCCGTCTCTTCCCCTGGCTCATTTGATGCACCTCAAAGAGGAATACAACAGTGTCAAGACCTTGCTAGAAACCTTGAAGTATGATGTGTATGGCTGGGAGGTTATCAGAGACTTCTAAATGGTGGCATTCCTGATGGGTCTCCAAGGAGGCTTTACCAAGTTTCCCTGTTATCTTTGCCTTTGGGACAGCAAAGAACACCTCAGCGCACTACAATAGAAAGCACTGGCCACAACGGACCGAGTTTTCTGTGGGGAGGGCACCATGTCAAGTGTGAGCCACAAGTGGACCTCCAGAAGGTGTTGTTCCCACCACTGCACATAAAATTGGGTCTCATGAAACAGTTTGTCACAGCTCTTGATAAGGAGTCTACAGCGTTCAAGTACCTTCGTGACTTCTTCCCAAAGCTGTTTGATGCAAAGGTCAAAGCTGGTGTCTTCGTTGGACCACAAATAAAGAAGATCCTGGAATGCAAAGAATTCTCCAAGAAGCTCAGTAGGAAGGAAGAAAAGCTTGGGGCAGCTTTGTCGCAGTGGTTTGGGACTTCTTGGGCAATCACAAAGCCGAAAATTATGTGGAACTGGTTGAGGCTCTGGCGAAGAACTACGAGTTGTCCCTGAAAGTTCATATCCTAGACGCTCATCTTGTTAAATTCAAGGAGAACATGGGTACATACTCAGAGAAGCATGGCGAGCGTTTCCATCAAGATATACTGGACTTTGAACGCCGCTACCAAGGAGCGTATAATGAAAACACGATGGGAAACTATATTTAGGGACTGATACGTGAAAGTGATTTACATTACAGTCGCGAATCTCGAAAAACTACCCACTTCTAAACATTTTTGTATAACTTTAGTATAAGTACATGTAAATCTTGATTCATATGTTGTTTTATTCAGACCTTATGTAAATGAAAATGTGCAAATTTGTCCGTTTTTTACAAAGAAAATAGGTTAATATATAAATTTCATTATCCAGGTCACAAAAGCAAAGTTTGAAGGGAATAAAGACCATTTTCTGTACTTTTACAACATAAGTAATTAAGAAATAACACATACTATCCAGGAACGAAATTTGTGTTACACCAGGATGAAGGGATTTTACTGAAGTAAATTAAAACATCAGTTTTACAAACTGTAAAATTAAGATATGTTTACCGGACCGTTTGAGAGAGAATGTTTCATTAGTCTGCCGAGTTGAAAATCAAAAGGTCCAAGGTTCGATCCCATTGCATGTTCGTGTACAAATCAATAACACTACTTACACATATTAATTTATATGTAAAATATGCTTGCACAGTAAAAGAACAAACAGTTATTGTAACGCAGTCCTACATCATATTCAGGCATGGTTTAGCAGACGAGTTTTCTTCACGAAACCTTCTACCTATAAGGGGACAACTTTATAATGATGAAATTTAATTGTGGATAAGAAGTATAAAAACACAGTGAAGTTACAGGAAAGGGGACAACCTTATAATGATGAAATTTAATTGTGGATAAGAAGTATAAAAACACAGTGAAGTTACAGGAAAGGGGACAACCTTATAATGATGAAATGTAATTGTGGATAAGAAGTATAAAAACACAGTGAAGTTACAGGAAAGGGGACAACCTTATAATGATGAAATTTAATTGGGGATAAGAAGTATAAAAACGGTGAAGTTACAGGAAAGGGGACAACCTTATAATGATGAAATTTAATTGTGGATAAGAAGTATAAAAACACAGTGAAGTTACAGGAAAGGGGACAACCTTATAATGATGAAATTTAATTGGGGATAAAATGTATAAAAACACAGTAAAGTTACAGGAAAGGGGACAACCTTATAATGATGAAATTTAATTGTGGAAAAGAAGTATAAAAACACAGTGAAGTTACAGGAAAGGCGACAACCTTATAATGATGAAATTTAATTGGGGATAAGAAGTATAAAAAACAGTGAAGTTACAGGAAAGGGGACAACCTTATAATGATGAAATTTAATTGTGGATAAGAAGTATAAAAAACACAGTGAAGTTACAGGAAAGGGGACAACCTTATAATGATGAAATTTAATTGTGGATAAGAAATATAAAAACACAGTGAAGTTACAGGAAAGGGGACAACCTTATAATGATGAAATTTAATTGTGGATAAGAAGTACAAAAACAGTGAAGTTACAGGAAAGGGGACAACCTTATAATGATGAAATTTAATTGGGGATAAAATGTATAAAAACACAGTAAAGTTACAGGAAAGGGGACAACCTTATAATGATGAAATTTAATTGTGGAAAAGAAGTATAAAAACACAGTGAAGTTACAGGAAAGGCGACAACCTTATAATGATGAAATTTAATTGGGGATAAGAAGTATAAAAACGGTGAAGTTACAGGAAAGGGGACAACCTTATAATGATGAAATTTAATTGTGGATAAGAAGTATAAAAACACAGTGAAGTTACAGGAAAGGGGACAACCTTATAATGATGAAATTTAATTGGGGATAAAATGTATAAAAACACAGTAAAGTTACAGGAAAGGGGACAACCTTATAATGATGAAATTTAATTGTGGAAAAGAAGTATAAAAACACAGTGAAGTTACAGGAAAGGCGACAACCTTATAATGATGAAATTTAATTGGGGATAAGAAGTATAAAAACGGTGAAGTTACAGGAAAGGGGACAACCTTATAATGATGAAATTTAATTGTGGATAAGAAGTATAAAAACACAGTGAAGTTACAGGAAAGGGGACAACCTTATAATGATGAAATTTAATTGTGGATAAGAAGTATAAAAACACAGTGAAGTTACAGGAAAGGGGACAACCTTATAATGATGAAATGTAATTGTGGATAAGAAGTATAAAAACACAGTGAAGTTACAGGAAAGGGGACAACCTTAAAATGATGAAATTTAATTGTGGATAAGAAGTATAAAAACACAGTGAAGTTACAGGAAAGGGGACAACCTTATAATGATGAAATTTAATTGTGGATAAGAAGTATAAAAACGGTGAAGTTACAGGAAAGGGGACAACCTTATAATGATGAAATTTAATTGTGGATAAGAAATATAAAAACACAGTGAAGTTACAGGAAAGGGGACAACCTTATAATGATGAAATTTAATTGTCGATAAGAAGTATAAAAACACAGTAAAGTTACAGGAAAGGGGACAACCTTATAATGATGAAATTTAATTGTGGATAAAAAGTATAAAAACACAGTAAAGTTACAGGAAAGGGGACAACCTTATAATGATGAAATGTAATTGTGGATAAGAAGTATAAAAACACAGTGAAGTTACAGGAAAGGCGACAACCTTATAATGATGAAATTTAATTGGGGATAAGAAGTATAAAAACGGTGAAGTTACAGGAAAGGGGACAACCTTATAATGATGAAATTTAATTGTGGATAAGAAGTATAAAAACACAGTGAAGTTACAGGAAAGGGGACAACCTTATAATGATGAAATTTAATTGTGGATAAGAAGTATAAAAACACAGTGAAGTTACAGGAAAGGGGACAACCTTATAATGATGAAATGTAATTGTGGATAAGAAGTATAAAAACACAGTGAAGTTACAGGAAAGGGGACAACCTTAAAATGATGAAATTTAATTGTGGATAAGAAGTATAAAAACACAGTGAAGTTACAGGAAAGGGGACAACCTTATAATGATGAAATTTAATTGTGGATAAGAAGTATAAAAACGGTGAAGTTACAGGAAAGGGGACAACCTTATAATGATGAAATTTAATTGTGGATAAGAAATATAAAAACACAGTGAAGTTACAGGAAAGGGGACAACCTTATAATGATGAAATTTAATTGTCGATAAGAAGTATAAAAACACAGTAAAGTTACAGGAAAGGGGACAACCTTATAATGATGAAATTTAATTGTGGATAAAAAGTATAAAAACACAGTAAAGTTACAGGAAAGGGGACAACCTTATAATGATGAAATGTAATTGTGGATAAGAACCAACAAACAGAAATTTGAGCATGCTCTCCCCCCTTCTACTCTGTTTAACTTGTCTACTTTTACACCACGTTTTGAACCTTTGAACGTGTATTCTAACTTGGCTGTTTTTATACATGTAAAATTTTTAGATATCACTGGTGTATGTTTTGTTTGAAGTTGAGCACAAAACTAAAAATGGGCTAACTGTACTCTGCCCGCCAAATTATGACCTGTCTTCATTAAAACCCTGAACATACTCGTTGACCTGTTCAAGTATTTTCACTTGTATACAAATACACGCTTTAGAAATACCAATATTTCAATACTTTTTGAATACTGTCGTCATCCACAACGGATAAAACATGTTTTATTGCAGTGTCTTAATTAAGGAAATTATAAAATTAGCTCCATCACCACCGTAGTTATTGTTCGCCTTAATCCTTAATGGATAAAAGAAATTCACCATTAAAATTATTAACTCATATTCCTTTACGTGTTGTCGCTCTCGTGCAGGCTGATATATACCACAGGAACTGTATTCCACACTCTACTGTTTGTTCTGAATTTTCTTTAACAACAACAATTATATCACGTTCTGACTGCTTACAGCTCTTAATATAAAACAGGTATAAGGCCGCTGTTTGTCATGATTTAAAAGTGTTCAGATCTGTTGAAAAGCATAAAAATAGTGACATTCTAACGTTTGGAACAGCTATGAACAACAGTCTTGGTCATGTGTACCCTCTAACACCTGCCTTCTAGCTTTACCACCAAATATAAAACATTAACAACCGAAACAAAATATTAAATCGTTTTGCAGATGTATTCGAATAAACCAATCAATAGTTAGACCACAATGAGATCTTCATGTTCCGAACAGATGTATTACTTGCTTACATGTTCATACCATCTTTAAATAATATTTTTGGTAACACTGAGAACATTTGACGTTTTCAGACATACCTTTAGTGTTTACGTTAAGTTTCTGACCAGACAGAGGACAACACGGCTACTTTTAATTGACTATCATTGTTATAATGCGCCCAATAATAGTGATCATAGGTACATCGCGGCTCGAACCTTGGACCCTGCAGTCCTCAGCTGAGTAAATATATTCTTGTTTTATCACACTTAAATACTTTCTGTATTCTATGAGAATGCATTAAAGATCAAACAGTTCTACATCGTCATCACAACTGAGTGATGAGCCACTTACTACAGTTGCCACATGATGCATTTCATTTCGTAGGCAGAAAATTACAGTTGTTTTCACCTCCACATGGAATGCGAACCTCGTTAAACAAACCATAATACATTACATGAGAAACTCATTATTAGAGTGTTCTATCCGAAACTGGGCGTCTCTTAATATACCTGAACAAAAAAAACAAAAACCTTTCAGAAAAACTGATGCGGAAACTCATCGGTAGAGACCGACCGATGTGAGTCAACTGTCGTAATCTTGTTACCATGGTGAAAACTTTGTATTGATTATACCCGAGCTCTAAGGGGCCACCCGTCACGCTTAAACACAAAACTTAAATCTGTGGATGTGGGTCTACCGAGCGATCCAAACACATTAATGTCAAATGAATCTTTCTGAAAACGAAAGTGGATCAGTGAGTAAATTGGATACTAAAACCGTTTAGTGACGTACCTACAAATCTTTGTGCACTATAATCACAACCCACTTATTAAAGTGCAATCAAGCTTCCAATGAAACAATCCTTTCATTCAGAAGTGTAGAGAATGACTGACAAAATATTTAACTTGACGAAGTACGTATGAGAAAAGTAACCTAATTAACAGCAATAAGAAATATTCAGTGTATATAATTAATATTAGTATTATATCCACTGACTAACTGTTTGTTTGGAAGTAAGCACAAAGCTACACGATGGGCTATCTGTGCTCTGCCCACCATCTAGCGGTGCGAGTCCGTAGATATACCGCTGTGCCACTAGGGGCTCCACTGACTGAAAAGTAATTACTATTAATATTAGACTTCCGATCAAAGTGACCAAGCTACCTGCTAACACGAAAGTTAAACATCAGCCCAATAATAAGAAAAGCTAGTTAAATTTTTTTTTGTTCTTACTTGCAAAAAAAATAAATCAACTAGCGCCATCTTTTGACAACATTTCAAACTTTTATTGGGCTGTCTACGTCATAAAAAATCGCGGATTTGTACCAACATCAGCAAACGCAGCGACAAGAGTTTAACTCAAAGTCACAGGACAGACCATCTGAAATCTAATCATCACGGGGAATCGAGCCGCGTGTTTTAGCTTTCAAAGTTCGTAGACTTACTGCTGACCCAGAGACGAGACCGAAAGAAAACCTTTACTGCTTTTTAACTTTAGGTTTATCTTCCCTTAAGCAATTGTTTGACTGACTACGTACCGTACTTGCCTTACAAATAAATTAGCAAAAGCCACGACTGGTAACATAACAATCCCGAACACAAAGAATAATTCTTTCTTGACGTATCAACTTTGCTGTTTGTGATGTAAACAATTCTTCTGTGTTGTAATCTATGAACTTAAGAGTTAGCTTTGAGTTGAAAGTTGTCTATTTAGTACGGCAACCTGACCTCTGTGCTACGCAATAGTATATGTTATTGTACTTAAATACCATATTTGTTTTGAATTTAAAAGCTATTTCATTACACAATGCTACGAAATTGGGTACATCGCGCATGCGTGATTGTTTTTAAAAGATTTGAGCGCAACACTACTGAAATGAGGAGGGGGGTATTTTTATTGTATGTTGTACATTAACGGATCCTCCTTATGATTATATTAAGCTGTCTGATATGAATATAATCGCTGAAGGTCAGAAACTCCAACTTTAGAAGACACATCTCAACGTCTCTTGCTAGTCTTGTTTCCGTTAGGTTTAAAATTCTATCGATACTTTGCTTAATTACGAAACACCATCACTCTCGCTGATGAAAGTAACTGTGGGAGTTTGAAAAAAAATCCTAAACCTAATTTCACTCCAAAACCGACTTAAGAGAGTACCAAGCTCTACACCTAATTTCACTCCACATTTGATGGTGTACGAGTCCAAACTCCACTGTTACCTCCTTAACAAAAAGTTTCTCAGTGCTGTCAATCACTTTTGTATCCAATGCTATTCATTTCATGGTTATTCATAGTACGTATAATAATAAACTTGTATGTGTGCGTAACTCAAACACGTCAATATCGCTATTTTGTCTGCACTTAAGTGTTCATATTTTTCAAAATCTTTCAAGTTTTTAGATCATAATAAAGCTACTCAGTCAGAGTGGGGAAACAGAATTTTATTGTCCACTTAGAAAAGACCACACAAGAAACTTCCTGCAGAATCAATAAAAAAAATATTGTCATAACCTTCCAGATAGACAGATAGTATACTTGTGTTTTCCTTTTTTCCCTGTTGTTGGTTTGCACTATTTGCACACGGTAATAATTCTTTCGGACAGTGACAAAGCGTGTACATCTCTAGAACTGAAAGTTTGATATGTTTTATAAAAAAAATATTTTCGTTATTACAGTTGGTTCTTTTTAACGTCACAGATTACAATCGTCAACGTAACTTGTAATATTTTTAAATGTTTGTTACTGAGATACACAAAGGCTGCAAATTTTGCCCACCACAGCCATAAAAACCAACTTCTTTTTAGGAGAGTGTTTATAAGGCACTTTGTAATTTGAACACTTTCCAGCGGTAGTTCAGAGAGCTAACTTTAAACAAGGATTACCGAACTCAGTGAAATAGCACAGAGAATACGTAATCTGTACAAAATTTATTGTTGCTTGTTTAAACCTTCAAACTTATAGCTCAGACACTAGGGGCGTTATGATTGCCACCAAGTGTGCTGGTAATGTCACTATTAAGATATCAAATAATAACGACAAGTGTCTCTGAGATTTGGGTACAAAATTCAATTTTATCAATGTGCTACCTGCCCCACCTTCTGAATCATACGCTCGTCAATGTGCTACCTGCCCCACCTTCTGGATTATACGCTCGTCAATGTGCTACCTGCCCCACCTTCTGGATTATACGCTCGTCAATGTGCTACCTGCCCCACCTTCTGGATTATACACTCGTCAATGTGCTACATGTCCCACCTTCTGGATTATACACTCGTCAATGTGCTACCTGCCCCACCTTCTGAATCATACACTTGTCAATGTGCTACCTGCCCCACCTTCTGAATTGCACACTTGGCAATGTGCTACCTGCACCACCTTCTGAATCATACACTTGAGACAATCTTGCAGTTGATCTAGTTGAGAAACCCACCACCGCTAAGATCGTGAAACTGACAAATCACACCGACATGCCATTCATTACACGTTTCTGCAGTGTGAAAAGCAATAGTTTTGTAAAGCCATGTGTTCATTGCGCGAAATATTTAAGATTATGAGAATTTCTGTCAGAATATAAACATGATCTGGTTTGTTTTGAATTTCGCGCAAAGCTACACGAGGGCTATCTGCACTAGCCGTCCCTAATTTAGCAGAGTAGGACTAGAGAGAAGGCAGCTAGTCATCACCACCCACCGTCAACTCTTGGGCTACTTTTTACCAGCGAATAGTGAGATTGACCGTAACTTTATAACGCCCCAACGGCTGAAAGTGCGAACATGTTTGGCGTAACGGGGATTCGAACCCGCGAATGCCTAACTACTTGGTCATGCCGAGCCAATATATATAAAAGTAAAATTAGATTTAGTAGACACCGTTTCGGTCAACAGTTTGTTGCTGACTCTGACAGTGAGAAAAAAGTTGCTGAACGTCCGAATATTATGGTGTTAAAACAACTGAAATTATCTCAGTCTGAACAATCTAGTTAATTCGATACATTGTTGCAAAATTCAAATACGCTTTCATATGGAAATACGGAGTTTAATTTGAAAGTAATAAAGAAATCGGAAAAGACAGTGAAATATATTTTACGAAGTCATAAAAAACCACAAAATTACAGTTTTTATACCATTAATCTAGTTCTAACGCCTTCGTGGTATGTCTAATATATTGCTATAAATTTGTTCTTTCGTTGAAAAAGTTATTTTAAATTATTTGGTAAAAATAAAGCCAAGTCCAGTGCATATAATAACAACAACTTAGTCTTATTTCTTTAATATTTTTACACCTGTACCACTGCACACCAAAGTTTACATTTCATGTTCACGCGGAAATACTTCGCTAATGGAACTAGTAGATCGAACAGACGCTCCACTGATTGACTGGCACTCTACTGACTAAAAACTAAACTACTCAGCACTTCACTGCCACCTTCTTAATTGGCTGGCTCACTCGTACTTATATCACATATCTCATTTATGTTCTTCGAGGGTACTATATTTTCGTCTCATCACGATGTGTTTGGGATTTCGCTCGAGGGCAATTTATACTAACTATCCCTTATTAACAGTGATAGAAAGGCAGCTAGTCAACACTACTTAACGCCAACTATTGGGCTTCTCTTTTACAAAAAAATGGTGCGATTGACCGTTACATTATATTGTCTCCAAGGCAGAAAAGGGGAATATGTCTAATAACAGAGATTCGAACCCGCGAGCGGCGGACTGGAGTCGAACATCATAGCCATCAGATAACGACTAGCTTGTGACGTCATCTAAAACATCCCAGTTATACAATTCTACTTTAACGCCATGCGCCCTCTATCTATCATCTATATTACAGGATTGAAATTTGAAAATACAACTTATAAAAGTAAGTTAACCAATGAAAAACGACTAATTATTGTAACGAGGCTTAACAAGAAAAAACCATGCAGTTAGTCTGGGATCGTACAACCGAAATGCAAGGTTTGAGCCAGTATGTAGGGACATACAAGTTAATTCGTTTCTCTATAAACGTTCCCTTTTATTTTTAATAAGTATCGACACACACAGACGCACGCACACAAACTGTAGTATGCGTCATAAATTGTTAAAGCTCTCAGTTTAATCAAATACATTACAGCGCAAACATCAGATACGTGGTTACACAGTGTACATCATGTACAATAATTATAAACTCTGTTTATTACTCAGAATACACGACAATAATTTTACGAAATTTGATGTTCCTGGTGAGATTAGGCTTAACTACAATCTTTAAAATAACTAAAGAAAATTAAAATAATAAATTTATATTCCTTTTATAATAACACTGACAAACAAAAATGGTTGCACCTACACCTACTACAACGTCAAATAGCTACTAATATTTTCTAGTGCAATATTCATTTAAATTTTAACACACTGGTCTCAGTGCCCACTATAAAAATACAACAAAACACTTAAGCCACGACATCAACGTAATGATTAAATAATACCATTGGAACTGGTTAAGATAATATTACAAACCCATTTCTCTCACACAAGTAAGCGCTTTTCCCAAAGTTCACTATAATCAACATATTACTATGCTATACGATATTAATATCTGGTCATAAACCGTGAAATGAATTTACCCAAAAATGTAAACTGGGTTAATTATTCGTTGATTAGTTGAATCGTACGCATAATACTTAAATTGGGGGGGGGGTCTAATTTGTAAGAACAATCAGCACGTCAACGCAGAAAATTTGTAAAAACATAGATGTTAGATTAATTATAGAAGTAATTTTGCATGAAACAACAGCACAGCTGTTCACATTCAAATTTTACACAACAGCACAGCTGTTCACATTCAAATTTTAAACAACAGCACAGCTGTTCACATTCAAATTTTAAACAATAGCATAGCTGTTCACATTCAAATTTTACACAACAGCATAGCTGTTCACATTCAAATTTTAAACAATAGCATAGCTGTTCACATTCAAATTTTACACAACAGCATAGCTGTTCACATTCAAATTTTAAACAATAGCATAGCTGTTCACATTCAAATTTTACACAACAGCATAGCTGTTCACATTCAAATTTTAAACAATAGCATAGCTGTTCACATTCAATTTTACACAACAGCATAGGCTGTTCACATTCAATTTTTAAAACAACAGCACACAGCTGTTCACATTCAATTTAAACAACAGCACAGCTGTTCACATTCAAATTTTAAACAACAGCACAGCTGTTCATATTCAAATTTTACACAACAGCACAGCTGTTCATATTCAAATTTTACACAACAGCACAGCTGTTCACATTCAATTTTACACAACAGCACAGCTGTTCACATTCAATTTTACAATACAACAGCATAGCTGTTCATATTCAAATTTTACACAACAGCACAGCTGTTCATATTCAAATTTTACACAACAGCACAGCTGTTCACATTCAAATTTTACACAACAGCACAGCTGTTCACATTCAAATTTTACACAACAGCATAGCTGTTCATATTCAAATTTTAAACAATAGCACAGCTGTTCACATTCAAATTTTAAACAATAGCACAGCTGTTCACATTCAAATTTTACACAACAGCACAGCTGTTCACATTCAAATTTTAAATAACAGCACAGCTGTTCACATTCAAATTTTACACAACAGCATAGCTGTTCACATTCAAATTTTAAACAATAGCATAGTTGTTCACATTCAAATTTTAAACAATAGCACAGCTGTTCACATTCAAATTTTAAACAATAGCATAGCTGTTCACATTCAAATTTTACACAACAGCATAGCTGTTCACATTCAAATTTTAAACAATAGCATAGCTGTTCACAAACATTCAAACAAATGATCATTTTGTAACACTGCGTGGGAAGCTAGGCTTTAATTAATATAAATACGTACCGTCTACCTATGGACTGGTTATTAATTGTTAAATTATGTTACTTATTAAAACAGCTCTGTACAACAATAATACATTTGTTATTTCAATAACTGACTATCATATACGAAGATGTGTGCAATAGTGAAATAACATACTATATGATTCTGGTGTTTTTCCATAAGTAACTTACATGCAGTTTCAATGTTGATAGCAGTGTCATAATTAATACATATATATATCCGAGTCCTCTGCCACGGACGAGTAAATTCGTTCTCAATAATACGTAACTTAAACGCTAGATGTCAGCACCGACATGCATTTGACCTATTTACATATTGTTTCACTTTCGATCCAAAATGGCGTCACGAAAAAGGTTACAAATGAAGAAGCATCAGAGCTGTATTTTGAACTTGGTTCGGAGTTGCCGTAGCAGCTAAAATACTTGGAAGTCAACAGGTTAAATTATTCAATACGCTAAGAAGATGCACCGAAAGCTCACATGAACACGAACCCAGTGGCAGTGTGTTAGTAACATAGAGATGTTTGCTACATAGTCAGCCACTACCTGAAAGTTCTGTTGGAGATGTGCAGAAAGCTATCTTGTCTTACTTCATAAGAAAAATGTAGAATATATACAAAATGTTAAATACCATAAGTAGCAGCGCTATATCTGTAAAAGCAGAAATTTTACATCGCAAAAATTGGGGGTTCGGCTGAATACCCGCTAACCTACCCCCCAAACCAGGCATACGCTGGTCGACAGTGTGTTGCCAAGAGCACGTGACGGAGCCAGTTCTTTTTCACCATTCTGATAACTGCTGTTATGTGAAACTTACTGTGACGAAGATTTATAACTTAACCCTTACCTTCCCGAAGAAGATCCGTTATAAATATTACAGTATATGGAAGACAGGAGGTTTGAACTCTCATGTAAGTGTTTTATACTGCGTGCGAGTTGTTAAAGGTAAAACAATGAAAACATTCATATTTTATTTACTAATCCACACAGGCTGCATGCGTATTTTTTTTTTATATTCCCTGAAAAGTTTACGTGTGCCCCCACCCCAAGCATAATAACTTGACTAATTTTGCAGCGTTGCGATAAATATACAAGGGGTATGTAACTAAATGGGAAACTCGAATGTAAACAGACACAAATTATGTGAAACATTGATAAAGTGTTGAAACATAGTAACCTGCAAGGAAAAAACATTTAAAAAGTGTGTTGGGATATACTGAGCCTTCTGGTCAAATGATCAAATTACGTTCGAAATAAAGTGTAAATACTATAGAAGTTAACCTAACATTGACTTAGCTGTTTTCTAGAAGTCGCATGATGTTATGTTCAAGTTGTATCAAAACTAAAAGTTATGTTACGATCTAGAAACTTTGAATAGTGCAGAGCAGTGACAGTTCAGTATAAATAGTTACTGATTCAGTAAGAGTAAGTTCTGTAAGTTAATCATAACACTGGTCAGCAGTTGTTATCGATCAAGTGTATTTTTGTTAAACGTTATTAGGCTTACAGTACTTTATGTTGAAAGTTTGTTTGTAAACTTAAACAAACGTTGCTGAAAAATATTTAAATTCATTACCGTCTCGTGGACTGGATTTAGTATTATATTTTATATATCAAAAGACCCCGCTCAGATCCGGCATGGCTAGGTGGTTAAATCTGAGGGTCGCGGGTTCGAACTCACGTCACACCAAACATGTTCGCCCTTTCTACGGTGAGGGCGTTATAATGTTACGATCAATTCCACTATTCATTGGTAAAAGAGAAACCCAGTAGTGGTCAGTAGTAGTTATGACTAGCTGCCTTCCTTCTAGTCTTACACTGCTAAATTAAGGACCGCTAGGGTAGATAGCCCTCGTGTAGCTTTGCGTGAGATTAAAAAACAAATAAACAAACAAGAACCTGTTCAATGACAGAACAGTTACAACAATACGTTTGGCAAAGGGCTGGACATATCGAGACTTGTGGTAAAATAACCAAGTTTATTCTAATGTCCTGTGTCTCAATGAACCAATCCCTTCATAGATTTGTTTTCACGTTATATCTGCTGGAGGCGTTTAATTTTTGAATGCTAAAGTGCCAATTACAGCGTTTAAAACTTATTATTTTCAGTTCTATTTTCTAGATTAACAAAATAATCTTCATCGCGTTTAAAACACTAATTTTCTGCCTATACACGAGTTTGCTCGAATCACAAGAAAGCATAATCTAAAATATTAATATTGGATAATTTAATACAAATAATTGTAATAAAATAATAAAAAACTGAGAAATGATTAATCCATTATAAAATTTTGGGAGTTAGAGTATAAACATTTATTAAATTGTGCATTACTGCGTAAAATTTCCTGTCTGAAAGTAGAGGAAAACAATTACTTGAACTTTTTTGTATTAATCAAACACTTAACATACATACATATATGCACATAAAAATACACACACGATACACTTCTTTAAACATTAAAAATCAGCATAAAATATCCACACACTGCTCTGAGATTCTGAGGTCCTCTTATGATTCATAGCGGCCACAGCGCACCAGTCAGGCTTACCCATCATCCTAACATAGCAGCAACGCCGCCCTATGGGTGGATTTTGCGCTAATAATTACTAATTGTAGTGGTCATACATAATTATAAAAGTGGACATATTCTACAAAAAAAAAAAGTTTTTTCCTGAGAAGAAAAGTGGTCAGATTGTGCTTGTTTTCATTGCATCAAAATGTACAGAGCTAAATGTTCACTGATATAAACTGTAATGTTTTTTATATATTAAAAGTGGTTCTATTTATTGACAAAATAGTAGTTCTTAATAGCTCTAGTTTCTATTTACTTCAATAAAGTTTCAATTAAATCCTCACATACTTTCATAGTAAAATTCGTGTTCTTGTTGTACTTTTTTTTTAAATTGTGTTCTGTGATAAATAAAGGTTACTGCACATACCACAGTTATATTTGTTAATTGTCTGAATCTTGAATACCCAAAGTATGAAACGTTTTATGAATTTTTGTTTCTGGTGCCATTCAATAGATGGCGAAAGTGTTTTGGTTATAATGACGCATGCTACCTCCATAACAGTGAGATTACTTCTACAGCTAGTCCAGTGCGCCAATACTTTAACTGATTTCTCTGTTGTCATTTCCCTAACTTAATTAAACGATGTTAAAAAGCAAATAGTTTTAATTTAGTTTCGCATATTCGTGTTTGTCATACCGTGTTTTTGTCTCAATTATTTTTCATTCTCCGATTCACATTTTTCCCGTTTCCCAAATTTAGTTCAGCTTTTAATTTTCAGATTTGTATTTTTTCCAATGCCTGTGTTTAAAAAAGTATTTAGTCAGAAACCACTACATATTGTTCATTCAGTAACTGAGAATTAGAAGAAATATACTTTTCTTTGGGGTCAAATGTAAATATAATACCCAGGTGCACACCCTCAGGATCCTTTTAGTATGCATACAACATTTTACATCTCTACGATCTTCTCTCTTGGAGCTATGACAGTCACACACACACACAAACACACAGACTCTCGTATTATTTACATATGTATTGTAATTTACTGGTACAAAACTGACAACAGATGGCACCACTATAGTTACTAACAACGATATATGACGTTTCCCAAATTAAAACTGATTTTCATGTCAATATTATGATATATATTTCAGACACGACATCTAAGTCCTTTCTATGCGAATACCTGTACCTAAATATTGCAAATGACTTTTACATTAAAAATAACGCAAAACTTATTGTCGTTCAAACTAAAGTAGAAAAACTAGGTTACGCTACATGAATTAAAGTACTATATTTAATATAAAAACTTGGCACATTTCTATATATACGTAAGACACCTATATGGCACGAGGTAATAACCTTTTAAGAATATTAATCTACATGGTTCATCAAATTCAATGATTCACCAATTCTTACTCTGTTACTATTATCTTCAACATTAAGAATAATTTCAAACATCTAAATGGGGTTTGAAAAGAACTTCTGAAAATAGCATAATTAAAACTTTGAAACTGCAGACATTAAATACAATCTAAGATCTAAACTTAGGGATTCAATAACTTTTGTAGTATATCAGTCAGTAATGTGGAGGTTAACAAGCTGACATGAGTCATGTGAAATATGTATATCAGTCAGTAATTTGTAGGTTAACAAGCTGACATAAGTCATGTGAAATATGTATATCAGTCAGTAATTTGCAGGTTAATAAGTTGGCATAAGTCATGTGAAATGTGTATATCAATCAGTAATTTGCTGGCTAACAAACTGACATAAGTCATTGAAGTATCTATATCAATCAGTAATTTGTGGGTTAACAAGCTGACATAAGTCGTGAAGTATCTATATCAATCAGTAATTTGTGGGTTAACAAGCTGACATAAGTCATGCAAAGTATGTATATTAGTCAGTAATTTGCAGTTTAACAAGCTGACATAAGTCATGCAAGCTATGTATATCAGTCAGTAATTTGCAGGTTAACAAGCTGACATAAGTCATGTGAAGTTTGTATATCAGTCAGTAATGTGTGGGTTAACAAACTGACACAAACCATGTGAAGCATCAGTCGAAGTATGCATATCAGTCAGTAATGTGTAAGTTAACATAAGTAGTGTGAATAATGTATACATATCAGTAGTTTGTGGGTTAACACACTGACACCTGCCATGTGAAGTATGCGATCAGTCAGTAATGTGTAAGTTAACATAAGTAGTGTGAATTGTGTATACACACTCAGTAGTTTGTGGGTTAAGAAACCGGACGAGCCATGTGAAGTATGTGTATCAGTCAGAAGTTTGTAGGTTAACACGTTGACAAAAGTACTGTGAAGTATGCATATCAGTCAGTAATGTGTAAGTTAACATAAGTAGTGTGAATTATGTATACACATCAGTAGTTTGTGGGTTAACAAACTGACACAAACCATGTGAAGTATGTGTACCAGTCAGAAGTTTGTAGGTTAACACGTTGATAAAAGTACTGTGAAGTGAGTCAGTAATTTGTGAATTATACCAGCTGACATAAGTAGTATGAAGTCAGTAATTTGTGGGTTAACAAGAAAATGTAAGTAGCATGTATAGTCAGTCACCAGTTTAAGAGTTAATAGACTGACACAAATAGTAAAAATAAACATTCTCCAAGTAAAACTGCAGAGTTAAAATGTTTTGGTGATATATAAAACTGTATTTATTGGATATTCTATACATACCTTATGCATTCCACAAGGAAAAAATGGAAGCCCATATCCAACACTAAATCTTGAAGAGCGTGAGCTGAAAATAAAAGGCGATAGGCGCACGGGTTTTACAGACTCTACAGAAACGACTTATAAAATTTCTTAAATTTTTAAGAGGGTGCTTCATCATATTTATAAAATCAAATGTCAAACAAGTATAATTTACTGAAGTCTTACTGTTATGACTTTTCTTCAGTTAGCAGTGCACTCTACAACAATGATTATATTCAAATAAATGGTCACTGGTTAACTTAGCAGTCATACAATTCTTGGGTATACTGTATGAATACTGACAAAAATCATGATTATATAAATATCCTGGAATTGTACTCATTCCTTTAGGACAGACAATCGACTCACTTGTGTGAAAACAAAACAAAAATACAGAAAGATGTGAAAATAAGTTTTAATAAATAGATTAAGCTACAAATACAATTAGTATATAACACAATCTATTGAAGTTTTATTTTTTCCAGTTACTAAAAAAAGACTATTACAAAATAATCACGTTTCTAGCTCTGCCTAATTTCCATCTGTCTCGACTTCATAGTTTGCTAAAAATTATAACCTAAGCTGAATGTATCTGAACAACAAAACAAAAACACAATTCGATCTACTTGCTGGCTGGCTGACTCCAACTTCAGTTTGAACTGTTACTACTGATTCTACTTACTCTAATGACATCAACTGATGTACTTCATAGTTTTATATGAAGCTAAGGTAAGCTATCAATTTTCATGATACATAATGTGGCAGCAACTCATTACTGTATCAAACAGAACAGAAACAAACTTCTAGTGACATTACAAAACAATGTTGTTAAACAGTAGCAACTCATTATTACTGTATCAAACAGAAAATACAAAATTTTATCTAACACCACAAACAATACTGTTAAACAGAAGTCATTATTATTGCATCAGATGGAATAGATACAAACTTTTATCTAACATCACAAACAATATTGTTAAACAGTCCAAGATG
>NC_134830.1:4554422-4603120 GCF_004210375.1 Tachypleus tridentatus | reverse complement strand
TACACAACTGACTATTAGACGCACGAACACTTTCTGCCCCTATGTTTGGTTATTTGTTTATAAACAGTTTATTTGTTGTTCAATTTACATAAAACTTTATGTAGATGTGTGTGTAGTATGATATTTATAATATATTTTACTTTCATTATCCAAATCGTGATACTTTTTTAAGTTATGAGGAAAAAACTACTCGCGACGCTGGGGTACGAACACTTTCTGTCGTAACTGTAAACATCTTCTTTGCAGCATCCCAGTAAAACTGATAACTTTTTCTGGAATTTGTCAAACTGTCTTACTTTTGGATATTTGCATCCCTCACGCTAATTCTAAGCAGGGGCGTAGATCCTGGGGGTATACATCCCCCATTCATTTTAGGTGGGGGTATGGTGCATACAATCATCCCCCCTACAGTTTGGTCTGTTGAATTGTTTTATTGCATCACAGGCCTACAAATTGTGTTTGTTCTTGTGATTCTCGTGTTCTCACCAATCGAATCACATAATTAGGCCTAGATGTAGGCTTTTTCAGTAGCCGAAATGTACATCTTTAATATAGGCGTGCTTCTAAGCTTTTCGATCTAAGCGATAGTTCGTAAGTATCAGTCGGTAGGCCTAAGTATACATGCAAGGCTTGCAAGCACTATCACAGAATCTACCTACGTCTTGTACGTAGTGTAAGATTAAGTGAAATTTTCATCACAACAGATTGAACAGAGCATGAAATTCGAAAATATTACTCCTAAGCGTAAACTCCTGTGATCTAGATCTGGCAGGCCATTTGTAGCTTGTAGCTGCATCAATCTTATGTGTATATTGTGCGGTTTTCCTACGCCATTTGTTCTTATGCATGTCTAGCCGGTTTTATTGTCGAACGCCTTACTCTCCTTAGCTGCCGAAGCCGCTGACCATAGTTTACGTTTAGTGTACAGTTAACGACAGGTTCGGGCCGCTCGGATCCAGATGCGCCCTACATCACCCTCCTCTGCTCCCTTTAGTCTGAGCCTCGATTTTACAACAGGGCTCATTAGAACTGTGTTTGTGGCCCTCATTAATCCATGAAATTTCAGATTATCACCGCCCTCTAATAAAGTGCTGGTGCTTTATGGTAAAAGAACAATATTTTCTCTTATCATGGATAGTAAAAATATTGCATTTTCTTGTATAATTAGAACACAAAAGGAGCGATTTCAACAGCCTGAAGCCTCCACTCAAATTGTATTGTTAGTTTTTGTTTAGGTGTTTTTATTTAATAGATGTGCTTTTTGACATTATATCACAACGTGTTTGCCTTGTGATGAGCTTTAACAGGAATATAATATATTTGTGATTGTTTAAGTATTTTTTCCAGAAACATGCAATTACTTGTATTGTAACTAGCACACATTATTGTCCCAGCGATGCCCAGGCGATCAGTCGGCTCGGTATTCACTGTGAGGATCGCGCCTTCGACTTAAATACATTGTACAGTTCAGTCCTATTTTTATTCTGTTCTATCTTCGTTCGTTGTACGTTAGAGTTTTTCAATAAAGACTGTATTTTAGCCTTTTGAGTTATCTGGGAAACAGATTCCAATTATGACAAACAAGCATCTGAAACTTTCCAATATTAGACAGTTCTACAAGCCAGTTACTAGTACTACAAGTGACAATGTAGATAATCCAACAATCTCAAGCAAAGGAATAGAAACTTGCCATACAGAGGAAATACCATGTTCATCAGAGGACGAGTCTTAAAATGCTTATGAAAATATTGCACATCATGAACCACCAGATAATTGTGAAACAAGTTTGTGCAGTAATGAAAAATATGACACTCCACAGATACAGTATGGAAAGCCACATCATCCAGACGCACAACTAATACCACGACAGAAAGCAAAATCTCAAAATATCAACCTCCAGGGCAAGTGGTTTGATGAGTTCCCATGTCTGCGCTTCGACAATCAGACTCAAAAGACATATGCTTTCATTGTGCCAAGGCGGAAAATAGAGGTCTTTTACAGGGAAATTGAGAGGTCAGTGGAGTATACATTCATATCCACCGGTTTTGCAACTGGAAAAAGGCAAAACAGAAATTCAACGAACACCAATCCTCCTCTCAGCACAGATTCGCTATATCTCCAGAAGGTTCACTTGATGTAACTCCAGTGACTGTCCAGCTACATGATGGAAAAAGGCAGCAGCAGGAAGAATGTAAAAGAAGTCCAGCCAAAATATTCAGAAGGTTACGTTTCTTACTGCGTCAAGGTTTAACATTACGTGGATATACTGATACGGAAGGGAACTTCCTGCAGTTAATGAAGCTCCTGGAAGAGGAAGATTCTGAGTTGACGGCCTACTTGTCAAATAAAACCACATTCACATTACCCCAGGCTCAGAATGAAATAATGGAGATGTTCAGCCATCAAATACTGAGGAGCATAGTACACGAAGTGCAGCAAAGTAAAATCTTTGCATTAATGGTTGATGACACTCAAGATGTTACAGGTGCCGAACAGGAAGCAATATGTGTACGAAACGTAGGTGAGAACCTTGACGTCCATGAGACATTTATTGGTTTGTACAGTGTTTCCAATCCAACTGGTGAAATAATATCCTCGACTATACTTGATGTACTGACCAGACTCAATTTAACACTATCAGGATTAAGAGCACAAACTTATGATGGAGCCGCTAACATGAGTAATGCGTACAGTGGATACCAGGCAAAAATAAAAGAGAAGCAACAGTCACCTTTGTTTTTTTCACTGCAGAGCACACAAGGCTAATTTAATAATGCAACATGCAGTTGAAGCTTGTAAATGTGTTCGATATTATATCTCGTGGGTACATGAACTTGGTGTCTTGCTTCAGAGGTAGAGCAAATATAAGCAATCTTTGAAAATATTGTATCGTCAGACAGCCACAATGGTCCAGATAAACACATCTGCCCACTATGTCCAACACACTGGTTGTGCCACCTATCTGCCATTACATGTGCTAATGATCACTACAGTGACATTGTTGATTCTTTGTCTGAATTAGCAAATGAAAAATCAGATGTAGCAGTGAAAGCACCATGTCTGCTGGACAGATTAGACAAAGGAAAAACAGTTTTATGATTGTTGGTGGCTCAGCATCCATAAGCTGCATTAGAGGAACTAAACCGTGCATTCCAAGCACTATCAGCAACAGTATCTGGCATGATTGAAGCATCTGCAATGACAGTTGTGCAGTTTCGGGTTTTGCGAACAGAAGAAAATTACAACAAGATATTTGATGAAGCTGAGAAAAAGGTAACTTTCCTGGATCTGGTACCTATTGAACTACCACGCATTAGAAGACCCCTCAGAAGGATCACAGGTGATGGCTAAGCACACCATTCTGCAACAGCTAGAGATTACTACAGAAGCCAATATTTTGAATTTGTGGACTCAGTCATAGAACATCTGATTATTAGATTCAATGCAGACAACAATGACTTGAGGCAATATTTGGCACTTGAAAACATGATCACATCTGGCAAGATTGACAACTCGGTCATAAACTTATATCCAGAAATCTCTGTACAACGGCTCGAGTTTCAGTTGCCCATGTTCAAAGGAACAACAAAAGCAGTATCTCTGAAAGGTGCGAAGGATGCTTACTGTAAAATGCATGAAACAAGCCAGCAGATGTTTAGTGAAGTGTTTCTTCTCACGAAAATTTTGCTTGTATGTACAGTATCCAGCTGTGAATGTGAATGCAGCTTTTCTGCATTAAGACGGTTGAAGACGTGGTTAAGGTCAACTATGTCTCAGTGCCGCCTCAACCATGTGGCAGTTTGTCACATATAGAAGAGCTTATGAAATAATTCATAAACAGATCATCACAAAGGAGGTCTACGTTTGGAAACATGTAGACTAGAGGACTAAATAAATCTTACTTCAATGAAAAGTATGAATAATTATGTGCTACATTGTGTTGATGTGTAATTTTCAAGAGTTCGCAAAGACATTTTAATTATTTTTATCAAACAACATGAACAGTTTTTCAGTAGATATAAACTTATCAAGGGTAATTACTAATTTTATTAATATTTGAAAACTTAATTCATGCAATGAAAGTTATTAGTAATCTTGTCAAGTATAATGGCCATTTTTTATACTGTGCAGTGTGCAGGAATAAATTCATGTGGCAGTTAATTTATGACACATATGTCTTTATTCTATTAACATTTTGAAAACTGTTCACAACACCTCACTTATACAAACTTACATGGAAACCTTGAAGTATCGTGGCAACAAGCTTACTCTGTGACTGCATGTTTAAAGCTTTCAGGTTCACGTAATCAGAGATTATCAACTTGCAAATTAAACAGTCCACATAAGTGGTTGCAAAAATCATCCCCCCATCGGGTGTAAAAAATCTACGCCCCTGATCCTAAAGACTTCTTCGTTTGAAATGAGGTATTGGAAGTGTTTATTCCAAGTTGGAAGCTCGAGCTCAGGTTATTCATCAGTAGCCATCCCTTAATTTCCTAATTTTCTTAGTCCATGGAGTCTCAACAGGTTTTTCGTCAAGTTTTCCCTTTTCCTTATTATTTTAGTACTTTCCAACGTCTTCCTTAACGGGTTAGCACATCCATAGGAAGATGCAGTTATGTCCCCCCCCTTTGGCTTGTATTTTATTTTTCACCAGTGTTCCCCTGCAATTTCTGATTTCGCCCTGTAAATGTTTGCAGTTTCAAGACTTTTTTTTAATCTTCAGCTTACATCTAGATTACACTCAAAATCCTATTTGCGATTTCCAAAATTTCAACTTCAACGTTGTCGCGATTCGCATAAGTTAAGTGACATCAATAAAGTGGCGTGTCATAATGCTCACTTAAGCAGTATAAAGGAAAGTTTGAATATTATAAAAATAAATAGAAATTATAAGCAAATACGAATTTTAGGACTTGCACCCCAGTTTTTTCTTGGATACACTAGTGCTATCTCTCCTTGTACTTTATTGGTATTTTCTGCCAACAGTACGTCCTCCGCCCCTTCCATCAGGTCTACTTTCTTGGTATTTTCTGCCAACAGTACGTCGTTCCATCAGGTCGTTCAATTCTTTTAATCTCTCCTTTTTATCTGGATTTTCGAAGGCAGTTTATACATTTCTGCCATTAGTGGCTATAGGGCAGCTTTGTCAGTTATCTTCTATCTCTTTTTCTGGCTATTCTCATTTCCCTGGTTCTTACAAACCTCTTCCAGGTCTTTCACTTCAGTTGTCATTCTCATTGTGGCCATCTTCTGGACTAGATACTGTTTCGTTGTCTAATCTCTCGTGTATTCCCCATTTAAACCTTTGGCTACCTATTCCCTGTATAATATTTTTCTTACTTGCATGGGATGTTGTTCATAAGTTTGCCTTATACAACTTACAGATAAGTTAAATTTAATCCTGGATCACTTCATCATTCCCGAGATTTGGTTTTCTCTCTCTCTTCTATTTCATCCTTGTCCAGTCTCTTCCACCCAAAATATCATCTTTGTCCTGTCTGAACTTTGACATTATTTTTCTCGTACTACTTCATCATATGGCGATCGACATCATTTTTTTATGGTGCAGTTTTTTTCTTACATCTATTTTCATTTTGAGTGGTTAGGTTAAATGAATCATGTAACTTAATTATTCTTCCACGAAAGAGGAAACATTTCAACTTTTTCATGTCATTTCCTATCAAGTGTGTAAACTCATGGATTCTTGTCTCTTACTGTCAATGGCCTCTGGATAAGATTTTCCAGGTAGGAATGTAGACGATCCCTAACACATTTGCGTCTCATTACCTATACTCTTTTGCAATGTCATCTGCCTTCAGGGTTCGCCCACTTATAGGGGCTATTCTCCAAACTTTCTATAGACGTAAGTGAACATTCCAACAGAAGTAAGTTGACTTGCTGGATAGTTCAGGATTTCTTTAAAATAATACCATTATGTCACCGAGAAAGAAGCCACTAATAGGTTCTCTTTACCATCTATCTGATACTGAAAATAGCTCTTGTGATATGCCAGCAAGTTATGGTAAAGGAAAAATAATAGATATTAGAATAGATAAAACACTAAATTATAAGTTCAGTGCATCTACTTATCTTTTTTATTTTGCATTAAGATTGTTGAGAGGACTTCAAAACTATGTAGACGTTTTGGATGATGTAGAAATGATGTGTGATTTAAAAATTACCACATTTCTAAATTTCAAGTAATGTCTTGAATTTTCTGTTGTAAATATATAAGTGACTTAGTTAGCCATTTAATGAATATGCTACGTTGTTATTGGTTAATTACTGAGATAACATGTGCATTAGTCAGGCAGTTTGAGTTTGTGAGCTAGTTAGGAGAAGACGTTGTTTTAACAAGTAAGTAACTGTTTAGTTTCACTTGTGGGTTGGGCTTATCGTTTGGAGAAGTAGCACACTTTTTTGTTAAGTAGACTTTGCATTCTTTTTTGAATTAAAGAATGAAATGAATGCACTTATATGCTGATTTTAGCAAATGTGAACGTAATTATTTAATAAATGATGGATAACTCTGGATAACAATATTATTTTGTTACCCTTACTGTCACAAGCTGTAAGAAACTAAAATTACAAAATCTAGCAATAATATTTTATTGTGGAAAGAATGGTTAGGCATAGGGATAAAAACGTTAACAAACAAGTAAAAAATTAATTGTTTTCACATATACGTGATATATATGAAAATGGCACAAAAAACAAGTCTAGGAAATAAAGCATATCTGATTTGTGTTGAGGTTTGGTTTAGTAATATAAACAGGTTATAGTACCTGAAAGATTGATTAACATGTCACACTATAAACCTGAAGGTCTATAGTTTACGTGATGTTGTATATTTTGTTTGGTCATAGGCACATGTTACCTGATTATAGTGCCCTAGCTTAAAAACAACAACATGAAATTCAGTTATACCTATAACGAAGTAATGCTAAATCTTTGAATAACCGAGATGTGGTGTTGAATTGAGTAATAGGACTGGATATCTTCTTTGGTTAACTCTTCCTCATTCAAACTAAACTGACTAATTGTAAATTTCTTTAACATGCAAGAGCTCTTTCATTTACCCACTGCTACCGGTGCTGTCTACACGAATGATAAGTTTCGTAACAACATACAAAATGCCATATCCTTCAGGCATCATCTCATTAGTCACTGAACGATATTGCTGTAAACTTTATACAATGTGTCATACTGTGCAATAACCTTTATGGGTGTAAAAGATGTGCAGTACCCACTTCTAGAATACGATATTATTTAATAGAGAATAACAAGAGTAGACAGAACAAAATCGTTTTAAAGGTTTTCTTGAGGATGTCTTATCTGAAACCTGTACATATACAGAATAAATAGTAAATCCAGAATAAGTGCTTAATAATATCAAGAGATAGAAACATTGTGTATTTATGTACCACAAACCTATTTCAGAATTCTAGCAAAAGGTGAGACGTAAGAAATATTAAGCAAATAGCGACAGCAGTGTGAACGAACATACCAATTTTGGAAACTGACAGAAATTATGAAAAATAGTATCAAGTAGATATGTGGTAGGAGAACATGAGATTAAAGGACGGAATGCTGAATGCCTTAGAACTGATTTTTTAAAAAAGGTAATTTCTTGCAGAGATATACAAAATAGCTATAAGAAAACTAACTATTGTGAGATAGATTTTGTAGAATGCGAATGGCAGTATTCAAAGTATGACACTGAATAAATTGGAGATAACTTTTGAAGTAACATAAAAATTCTACACTAGGCCCAGGTGATGAACGTATTCGTAAGGTAAAACTCTGTAGAAGAGAAAGCAGGGCTAGTTGAAATAATTAGGAAATAACTCACATTAATTGAAATAATTGTCAAGAATGGAAAGGAATATGCAGAAGCAGGTTAGAAACTGTTCAAGAATAGTGTTTTCCAATACATCTTCATATTTTATCTCTTATTTGTTCGATTCTTATTCAATACAAACTAGATCAATTTGATCGACCACGTAATTACAATAAAAAACAAAAAATCTAAATTAACACTTTTCTTTCTAGAATTACTTCAAATTGTAGCAGGAATCAATATTTCTATACACAAAATAATTCAAAGCTTCTTAACCATATATAACTGTTTATAATTATTTTTTATTATTTTGTTACCTTTTGGACCGTGATTTTTAAAATTCCCGCCATATGAAGTGTTAAAATATACATACAAAATGTTACATTAAGTTACATAAAGCTCGTGCTACTCGAAATAAAGTCGAACTAACTTCGTTAGGTCTAAGAGTAACATTGAATTGTCGTAAAATCAGTTTAATTTTACATTTTTGTCTGATAAGAAGAAACGTATAATGATATTAATTTATATTTTTGTTTTAAAAAAGACAAAATGATGGCGTGAATAAAATTCATAAGTTCTTAATCTAACTAGCTGTTATTGATGTTATTATTACTTATGATTTGCGTCTAAACATTTGTTGTATTAATTAAGCAGTCCAATACATAAGAAATCAAACATTTAATACAAATTTGTTAATGTGCTTTTTATATTTATTAGCACTTACAGCACGAACAATAAATAATCGAAAAGTTTAAAAATATACATATCCGATGAACAGGCAGAATACGGATAATTTCCTTACATATCACACGTGAAAGTGACAGAAGTAAAAATTGTTTGAAATTGACGTTTTTATTGGAGCCCCTCACTTAATGGTATAATGGTATGTTTGCAAATTTTCAACGCTAGAAATCGAGTTGGGCAGAAACTCGTGGTGAGAAAATCACAGATGGTCCATTGGGTGGCTTTGTGATTAACTTCAAACAAATAAATAATACGTTTTTACTAGAACAATCGGGAGGAAATTGTGAAAAGGAAGGAGCTTTTTCTAAACTCCTTCAACTTGTGAAATCAACAATAACAAAAATTTTGCTTTTCCCTCATCCAGTTTAATGCAATTGTTATTAGAAACAATGCTCATCATATATGCCATTATTGAATAGTCTAATCGAAAGCTGAAAAAAAGGTTCTCACTCTACAAATAAATCTATTTTGCTTTAAAATAAGATGTAAAACTATGTAAGATTTAACGCTGGTGTATTATAATTAACATGTGGGAATGATAACTTAAAAAAGAAGTTTCAGAGCTCAAGTTAAATTAATTAATATGAAGTATGTAAAGTCAGATATTGTAACAATAAAATATCCATTAATTGCTAAATATTATTGCTCACTACTGGCCTGGTTTGTTTTATTATTATTCAAATATTTCACATAAATAATATATAATATATGTATTAAGAACTATGCTTTCGCTAGAGGGAAAGGTTGATAATAATTTTACATATGATTTCTAGGCTGGGTCAAGAGAATTTTGCAAAATAAGTGTATTATATGTGAAAGTCAATGTTAGTGTTAACATAAGTGAATTTAACTGTAAATATCAGTTAAGTTTTATAAAGATTTCTTCTTATTTGTTTTTCTGTATTAACTAATTTTTGTTAGTAATTGCTTTTTGCTTGTCCAATGTCGGAATCTTACGGTAAGGTGTCAGCTTTGACATATCATTAACCCTAGTTTCGTAATGTGTGATTTATAGCATAAATGCTATGAACTAATACAGGAAAATTAACACAGTCGAAATTGCAGATTAGATTTTAAATGATGGGTCATGATGAATTTTAGTAAAGTCAGTTTGATTTTACTTTCTTACGCAACAAAAATAAATATATAATGATATTAACTTGTGTTTGTTGTTTTAAACATAAAGGTGAATAAAATTCATGAGTTGTTAATCTAACTAGTTATTACATTACTAATGTTTTTTTACTTTCATTTATCAAACTGCTTTTTTCATGATGACTGCTTCATCAACACAAATGTTTAAACGCAAATCATAAAATAATAATATGTATTTCATATTTCAAAGTTGTCATTCTAGAGTACAGTTATCATTTCCTGTCATTGCAGCAATACTCGGTTGTGATTTACAATTAGAGGTTTTAAAAACTTAAGCCATGTTTATGTAGTCCCACTGGTAATTAGTAGTTAGATATTGTGTTAATTGTTGTATTTCTCTAGAAAAGGCAGCTAACATTCTATCAGATACATAAGAAATGATATGAAACAGAGGCTTGTGTTAAATAACTATGTGGCAAGCTGTCCTGTAGGATCTTTATTATGTGCTAGAATCCATGTCGAGACTTATGGCCACTGTGTGCCATAACATTTCATTTTGCAATGGTATTTAATACAAATGTCATAACTGTAAGTATGCACTCGTGTAACATAAACCTAATTGATGGCTTTTAGGTGTCAAAAAAACTCAAACATTCCCATTAACCTACTGAAAAAACACACACAAGTCTTTCTGGAAGATCAAAACACAAAAATAAAAATCTGATTAGAAAAATACAATTGACAGAATATTCAATGTGATAAGTGGCATCAGTGTAAAAATAATCTGTTCAGTGGGATATGTGTGTGTTTGTGAATATATGACAACATGAAAACTGTATTTAGTTTCAATACTATTGTTCATTAGACAATATGTTTCAGGGAAATTACTAAATATGTGAGTAGCAAAGGTACCAAACTGATACATAAATGCAGTTAGTTATAGATTATTTTAATTCTGTTGTATATATATATATATTACATATTTATGGCTCATTAATTTGAAACGTTTATTTTAATGTGTGATTGTTGTTTTGTAAAGATTCTATACATAGTTGTAAAAATGTATTGTTTTATTCTTAATGGAACTTCTACTTTTAATAGTATAGGCATAGTACTCACTATAGCAATGATACTCTATTTTAATAGTATAGGCCTAGTACTCACTATAGCAATTATACTCTATTTTAATAGTATAGGCCTAGTACTCACTATACCAATGATACATTATTTTAATAGTATAGGCCTAGAACTCACTATAGCAATGATACATTATTTTAATAGTATAGGCCTAGTACTCACTATAGCAATGATACATTATTTTAATAGTATAGGCCTAGTACTCACTATAGCAATGATACATTATTTTAATAGTATAGGCCTAGTACTCACTATAGCAATGATACATTATTTTAATAGTATAGGCCTAGTACTCACTATAGCAATGATACATTATTTTAATAGTATAGGTCTAGTACTCACTATACCAATGATACATTATTTTAATAGTATAGGCCTAGAACTCACTATAGCAATGATACATTATTTTAATAGTATAGGCCTAGTACTCACTATAGCAATGATACATTATTTTAATAGTATAGGCCTAGTACTCACTATAGAAATGATACTTTATTTTAATAGTATAGGTCTAGTACTCACTATACCAATGACACATTATTTTAATAGTATAGGTCTAGAACTCACTATAGCAATGATACATTATTTTAATAGTATAGGCCTAGTACTCACTATAGCAATGATACATTGTTTTAATAGTATAGGCCTAGAACTCACTATAGCAATGATACATTATTTTAATAGTATAGGCCTAGTACTCACTATTTGCAATGATACATTATTTTAATAGTATAGGCCTAGTACTCACTATTTGCAATGATACATTATTTTAATAGTATAGGCCTAGTACTCACTGTAGCAATGATACTTTATTTTAATAGTATAGGCCTAGTACTCACTATAGCAATGATACATTATTTTAATAGTATAGGCCTAGTACTCACTATACCAATGTTACTTTATTTTAATAGTATAGGCCTAGTACTCACTATAGCAATGATACTTTATTTCCCTTGACAACTTTAATAAAGTTAGTAATTCAAGTAGAAAAGCACCTTTTATTAAGAGTGACAAAAAATATGGTTTAAACTATTTCATCAATTACCATTGTGGTATTTTCAGCAGGTACTGCACATACTCCTATGATGTGAGCAACATGGAGGTATTTAAGTCACTCCTGTATTTGCTCAGTTACTCTTGAGAAATATAAACAATTAAACCTACTTTTTATTTTTCTAGAAAATCATAATTTTCTCTTCTATTCCAGTAAAAGTGCTGTTCTCCAATACTTCCAAATTGTTACTCAGTCTACAAGTCAATCAGTCGTTTAGAAAATATCAAAATCATGAAATATGTCATCTCATTCCATTATCTTAAGAATATAACACAAGGAAATTGGATGCCCTTATCTTATTAGTTCCTTGGATAATTTGAAACAGTTTAAGACTTGGTGATTTATTTATTAAACTTTATTTACTGTTGTTAGGAATATTATGTTTGAAAGTAAAACATTAATTGCATATTTTTATGAACTTATTGTAACTTGGAAGGAAACTGAAATATTTGTCTGTTAGATTTCCTTTTCAAATTTCTGGTTATTGGAAGTGCAGGCACTGGAAAGTCTTGTTTACTTCACCATTTTATTGAAAATAAATGTAAGTTGTGTATTTAATTTATTTTCGAATAATGTAGTGTAATTCCATTTTTTTTTTAAGAATTTGCTCTCATAATTGTATTTTTTGCTAGATAATCAGAAATAAAGCATCTTTTTTTACCTGATGTTATAACTTGGGAAAAATAAAATGAAAAACATTGCTTTTAAAGCTTTGGTGTTATGTATATTTTTATAACTAACTGTAGGTGTATATAATACATTAATATTGTTATGTTCCTAGTGCCTGTGTGAATTATTGTGAATAAATTGTACAAGTAATGCTGAATGAAAATTGATTATTTAGAAATTGTAATGATATTTAAATCCATGTAGATTGTAAGTGGTAGATACTTTTAGGCATGATGAAGTCGTGTTTTTCTTTAGTTAAAGCTGATTCAAGTCACACAATTGGTGTTGAGTTTGGGTCAAGAGTGGTGAATGTTGGAGGTCGGTCAGTAAAGCTACAGATATGGGACACTGCAGGTCAAGAGCGCTTCAGGTCAGGTGCATTTTGTAATTCTTGAGAAAGATAAAAGTAATAGACCCTTTGTCTGTCGAGGTCTCTTCCATTTATCCAAACTAGTGAAAGCAAATAAACCAAAACTAGATTTCATCTTTAATATCTACACACTTATACAAGTAATGCTGAAACAATTTAGAGTAACGCATGCATAATACCATAAAGTAAGCCACTGTACAATCATTTAACTCGAAGTACTGTCTTTCCAAAGAAACATTCCATATTTGACTTCCAAAGCTTAAACTGTTTCTCCATTTTGTATTTCCATTCTATAAATTATTGTCACATTATTCAAGTTGCTAAGAGCTTGAAACATGCTATTCAGTACACCATATTATATTCTTTCCTCCAAAGAAAGTAAGGAAATCAGAGTTTTGCAGCTGGTTATTTTGGTTGTTTTTTTCCTCAAACCAGTTGTAATTTTAATAAATTACCCCTACCTTCTTTGCTTTGTGTTGTTATTTTTCAGGTATAGTAGTTTATTTAAAGCTTTAATATAATTGCACTTGATTTCTTTGAACATTTTTTCATGAAAATTACAAGCCCATTTAAAGACTAAGATTGTATCAGTAATCAGTATTTTGTTTTTTTCCACCTACTGCAATATTCCTTCATACTTTTCATGTATCAACTACCACTAATCTAATCCTTTCTACATTTTTATAACTTACACTTCCTGGTCAGTCTCTAAAGATACCTTATCCAAAGAGGGCACTGGTGATTATGTTCTTCCATGAATTTCTTCTTATTGAGGCACAAAAAAGTTCTAATGTTGCTACCTTTATCAGTTTAGACAGACTTGTGATGGTAGTCAGTCTCTCCTTCATTTAGTCTTTCCAGTTACAGTCACACTTTCAATTTCTTCTTTCCTTGTAACGTGTCTTAGAATCTCTCTTTCTCTGGTATTAGTCAACATGTTCCTTCTGTAACACCCTTATTTCAGGTGTGACATGTCCAACATACCTTCTGAATGTGCCTTAAGAACTAGAATCTAATCATTTTAATTATCTTTTCCATACTTAACAGTATTTTCCAACATGCTGATGCATATGTTAGGACTGATATAATACAATAATCCATAACTCTCCATGTTGTCCCCATGGAAATCTTACTATTTATAAATAACTTTTACCACTTCTATTCTCTGCTTTAATGACCACATTTACCATTTGATGTTGTCCAGCTACCAGGTAGTCAAACTTATTGTCCTACCTTATCTGTTTCTCCTTGGGTCACTCTGAAATAAATGCTCTTCACTTAGCATCACCATAATTTTGGAAATAGTGCAGTTAAAGTTATCCAAGTTATTGATGTAAGTAGTAAATCATTAATGTCCCAGATGTGAGTAGTAAATCATAAATGTCCCAGGATCGACTTCTGAGAAACTTTATTTACATTTTCCCAGTCTTAAAATAATTTGCCACCAACATTTTTGCCAATTTTTTATCTACGTCTGAAATTTTACAAAACTTCCGTGAATGGGTATTTGTGTATTATTGTGCATTTTTTGCATTATACAAGTATGTTTAATATATCTTATATTTAAGGTTTAATTTGCTAATGCATAAAGTTAGTAGTTGTTTACTAAGCCTGATGAGTTTGGTCACTACAAATACAGATGTTTTATGAAGACTTTTTCTAATAATTGTAGAAGCAACAGAGCACATCACTGTTACATGTAAACGTTCTTCTTACAACAGGCAACTTCAACAGAGTATTAATAACAACATGGTGGTTGATTCAACAATAATTCATGATATTGTTATAAGAAATTAAGAAAAGGTCAAATCTCGTGTATAATGTTTCACCCACAGAATAAGTGCTTAAGAATGTCAACTGAGTTTTGGGGACAAATCACGTCTATTTGGTCAGCTTTGTATCATGTACAGTTCTTTATGAGTGAAAGAACTTCTTTCAATTCTTTCTGCTGTTTATGTAAAAATTATTTTAAAGTTTTTCTTGAAGACAAAATGTTTAAAAATTATTTGAGTTTAATAAAAGTGCTTAATATTTAATATATGAAGATATTATATCTACTGTTTTTAAGTAAACATATATTGCAGGTCTGTCACCAGAAGCTATTACAGAGGGGCTGCTGGTGCCTTATTAGTGTATGACATCACCAGGTAACAACTAAGGTTTACTTATTCATTTGAAACTGTTTATTGTTCACCAGTAGTCTATTGATTAATTAAGTTCCAGGTTATTTAATCTAATATTTACCTTCAGACAACAAAAAAAGCTGTTCATATATAAACAATATCTTAAAATGTAATTTCTGGCAACTTAAAGTAACATATTAGAATAATAGTCCTCTTGGTATTGACATGTGCTACCTCTTGGTGCTGACATGTGCTACTTTTTGATAACTTTTATAAAGTTTGTAAAACAGTGATGTGAGTGAACCTTTTTAAACTTCTTTATAGTATCCAAAAAATTAAATTCGGAGAAGACACGGATGGATCGCATCACTTTATATGCAAGGGGTGGGTGAGTGTAGATAGTACCATGTATTGTAAGAAGACATTTATTTGGGGAATGAACCTGCCTTCTTTTAGAGCCCTCTTTCTGACAGTCATTTTTGTATGTAATGGTTTTGCATATAATTTTCATCATGTGCTTATGACATCTAGGGATCCTGTATTGTCATCTTGTTTGGTTTTAATATCTGTCCCCAGTATTCAAATTTTGAGATTGTTACTAGATGTGATGTCTCTTCCTAGTTAAGATGACTGGACTATCATTTTTGATTATTTCATTCAGTCGTTTCTTGTGCTAGAAATGTTTGGTGGGTATTACATGTTGTGGAATCAGTATAACATTGCAGTCATTGACATGCCCTATATGACCATGAGATTCATTCAGAACTGTATGTACCTTAAACTCTCACATGAACAGTCTAGCCAGGTCATGTAATGGTTTTAGTTACTGTGAATACTCAACACTGCATTTACATCTTAAAAATTTTGCATATTCAAATATGAAGTGCCAGAACCAGTAAAATGTTTTATACACAGAGAATGAATTTATCCCCTAGTCAGTATTTCAGATGATTTATAGGCCAAAACATTATATATTATATTTCTTGTTACATTGCATTGTTGTGGATGTTTTAACATATTGTGTACAATAGGTAAGAAACTTTACATGTGTTATGGATTTAGTAATGAGTCAATCTCAAGTTAGAAAACCTGAGTGCTGTTTACATTCCCTGTGTATTGGTTGGTTGTATTCTGTTATTATTTTTTTATTTAACTTTTATTTGTATAATTAAACTTTGGGTTACAATGAACTGCTTATTTGAACAGTTCCAATCATATTGATTTAGATAGAAGAATCAGGTGTTACATCACAAGCTACAACTTGAAGACAAACAGCAAAGTGGAATATGTTGGGACATAGCTAGCATTAGGGTGTTACTTCACAAGCTACAACTTGAAGACAAACAGCAAAGTGGAATATGTTGAGACATAGCTAGCATTAGGGTATTACTTCACAAGCTACAACTTGAAGACAAACAGCAAAGTGGAATATGTTGGGACATAGCTAGCATTAGGGTATTACTTCACAAGCTACAACTTGAAGACAAACAGCAAAGTGGAATATGTTGGGACATAGGTAGCATAAGGGTATTACTTCACAAGCTACAACTTGAAGACAAACAGCAAAGTGGAATATGTTGGGACATAGCTAGCATTAGTGTATTACTTCACAAGCTACAACTTGAAGACAAACAGCAAAGTGGAATATGTTGGGACATAGCTAGCATTAGGGTATTACTCACAAGCTACAACTTGAAGACAAACAGCAAAGTGGAATATGTTGGGACATAGCTAGCATTAGGGTATTACTCACAAGCTACAACTTGAAGACAAACAGCAAAGTGGAATATGTTGGGACATAGCTAGCATTAGGGTATTACTCACAAGCTACAACTTGAAGACAAACAGCAAAGTGGAATATGTTGGGACATAGCTAGCATTAGGGTATTACTCACAAGCTACAACTTGAAGACAAACATCAAAGTGGAATATGTTGGGACATAGCTAGCATTAGGGTATTACTCACAAGCTACAACTTGAAGACAAACAGCAAAGTGGAATATGTTGGGACATAGCTAGCATTAGGGTATTACTCACAAGCTACAACTTGAAGACAAACAGCAAAGTGGAATATGTTGGGACATAGCTAGCATTAGGGTATTACTCACAAGCTACAACTTGAAGACAAACAGCAAAGTGGAATATGTTGGGACATAGCTAGCATTAGGGTATTACTCACAAGCTACAACTTGAAGACAAACATCAAAGTGGAATATGTTGGGACATAGCTAGCATTAGGGTATTACTTCACAAGCTACAACTTGAAGACAAACATCAAAGTGGATTATGTTGGGACATAGTTAGCATTAGGTGTATTAATTCACAAGCTACAACTTGAAGACAAACAGGAAAGTGGAATATATTGGGACATAGCTAGCATTAGGGTTTAATTTACAAGCTACAACTTGAAGACAAACAGCAAAGTGGAATATGTTGGGACATAGCTAGCATTAGGGTATTACTTCACAAGCTACAACTTGAAGACAAACATCAAAGTGGAATATGTTGGGACATAGCTAGCATTAGGGTATTATTTCACAAGCTACAACTTGAAGACAAACAGCAAAGTGGAATATGTTGGGACATAGCTAGCATTAGGGTATTACTTCACAAGCTACAACTTGAAGACAAACATCAAAGTGGAATATGTTGGGACATAGCTAGCATTAGGGTATTACTTCACAAGCTACAACTTGAAGACAAACATCAAAGTGGAATATGTTGGGACATAGCTAGCATTAGGGTATTAATTTACAAGCTACAACTTGAAGACAAACAGCAAAGTGGAGTATGTTGCGACATAGCTAGCATTAGTGTATTACTTCACAAGCTACAACTTGAAGACAAACAGCAAAGTGGAATATGTTGGGTCATAGCTAGCATTAGGGTATTACTTCACAAGCTAAAACTTGAAGACAAACAGCAGAGTGGAATATGTTGGGACATAGCTAGCATTAGGGTATTACTCACAAGCTACAACTTGAAGACAAACAGCAAAGTGGAATATGTTGGGACATAGCTAGCATTAGGGTATTACTCACAAGCTACAACTTGAAGACAAACAGCAAAGTGGAATATGTTGGGACATAGCTAGCATTAGGGTATTACTCACAAGCTACAACTTGAAGACAAACAGCAAAGTGGAATATGTTGGGACATAGCTAGCATTAGGGTATTACTTTACAAGCTACAACTTGAAGACAAACAGCAAAGTGGAATATGTTGGGACATAGCTAGCATTAGTGTATTACTCACAAGCTACAACTTGAAGACAAACAGCAAAGTGGAATATGTTGGGACATAGTTAGCATTAGGGTATTACTCACAAGCTACAACTTGAAGACAAACAGCAAAGTGGAATATGTTGGGACATAGCTTGCATTAGAATATTACTCCACAAGCTATAACTTGAAGACAAACATCAAAGTGGAATATGTTGGGACATAGCTAGCATTAGGGTATTACTCACAAGCTACAACTTGAAGACAAACAGCAAAGTGGAATATGTTGGGACATAGAAGACAAACAGCAAAGTGGAATATGTTGGGACATAGCTAGCATTAGTATTACTCACAAGCTACAACTTGAAGACAAACAGCAAAGTGGAATATGTTGGGACATAGCTAGCATTAGGGTATTACTCACAAGCTACAACTTGAAGACAAACAGCAAAGTGGAATATGTTGGGACATAGCTAGCATTAGGGTATTAATTCACAAGCTACAACTTGAAGACAAACAGCAAAGTGGAATATGTTGGGACATAGCTAGCATTAGGGTTTAATTACAAGCTACAACTTGAAGACAAACAGCAAAGTGGAATATGTTGGGACATAGTAGCATTAGGGTATTACTTCACAAGCTACAACTTGAAGACAAACAGCAAAGTGGAATATGTTGGGACATAGCTAGCATTAGTGTATTACTCACAAGCTACAACTTGAAGACAAACAGCAAAGTGGAATATGTTGGGACATAGCTAGCATTAGGGTATTACTCACAAGCTACAACTTGAAGACAAACAGCAAAGTGGAATATGTTGGGACATAGCTAGCATTAGGGTATTACTTCACAAGCTACAACTTGAAGACAAACAGCAAAGTGGAATATGTTGGGACATAGCTAGCATTAGGGTATTACTCACAAGCTACAACTTGAAGACAAACAGCAAAGTGGAATATGTTGGGACATAGCTAGCATTAGGGTATTACTTCACAAGCTACAACTTGAAGACAAACAGCAAAGTGGAATATGTTGGGACATAGCTAGCATTAGGGTATTACTCACAAGCTACAACTTGAAGACAAACAGCAAAGTGGAATATGTTGGGACATAGCTAGCATTAGGGTATTACTCACAAGCTACAACTTGAAGACAAACAGCAAAGTGGAATATGTTGGGACATAGCTAGCATTAGGGTATTACTTCACAAGCTACAACTTGAAGACAAACAGCAAAGTGGAATATGTTGGGACATAGCTAGCATTAGGGTATTACTCACAAGCTACAACTTGAAGACAAACAGCAAAGTGGAATATGTTGGGACATAGCTAGCATTAGGGTATTACTCACAAGCTACAACTTGAAGACAAACAGCAAAGTGGAATATGTTGGGACATAGCTAGCATTAGGGTATTACTCACAAGCTACAACTTGAAGACAAACAGCAAAGTGGAATATGTTGGGACATAGCTAGCATTAGGGTATTACTCACAAGCTACAACTTGAAGACAAACAGCAAAGTGGAATATGTTGGGACATAGCTAGCATTAGGGTATTACTTCACAAGCTACAACTTGAAGACAAACAGCAAAGTGGAATATGTTGGGACATAGCTAGCATTAGGGTATTACTCACAAGCTACAACTTGAAGACAAACAGCAAAGTGGAATATGTTGGGACATAGCTAGCATTAGGGTATTACTTCACAAGCTACAACTTGAAGACAAACAGCAAAGTGGAATATGTTGGGACATAGCTAGCATTAGGGTATTACTTCACAAGCTACAACTTGAAGACAAACAGCAAAGTGGAATATGTTGGGACATAGCTAGCATTAGGGTATTACTCACAAGCTACAACTTGAAGACAAACAGCAAAGTGGAATATGTTGGGACATAGCTAGCATTAGGGTATTACTTCACAAGCTACAACTTGAAGACAAACAGCAAAGTGGAATATGTTGGGACATAGCTAGCATTAGGGTATTACTTCACAAGCTACAACTTGAAGACAAACAGCAAAGTGGAATATGTTGGGACATAGCTAGCATTAGGGTATTACTTCACAAGCTACAACTTGAAGACAAACAGCAAAGTGGAATATGTTGGGACATAGCTAGCATTAGGGTATTACTTCACAAGCTACAACTTGAAGACAAACAGCAAAGTGGAATATGTTGGGACATAGCTAGCATTAGGGTATTACTCACAAGCTACAACTTGAAGACAAACAGCAAAGTGGAATATGTTGGGACATAGCTAGCATTAGGGTATTACTTCACAAGCTACAACTTGAAGACAAACAGCAAAGTGGAATATGTTGGGACATAGCTAGCATTAGGGTATTACTCACAAGCTACAACTTGAAGACAAACAGCAAAGTGGAATATGTTGGGACATAGCTAGCATTAGGGTATTACTCACAAGCTACAACTTGAAGACAAACAGCAAAGTGGAATATGTTGGGACATAGCTAGCATTAGGGTATTACTTCACAAGCTACAACTTGAAGACAAACAGCAAAGTGGAATATGTTGGGACATAGCTAGCATTAGGGTATTACTTACAACTTGAAGACAAACAGCAAAGTGGAATATGTTGGGACATAGCTAGCATTAGGGTATTACTTACAACTTGAAGACAAACAGCAAAGTGGAATATGTTGGGACATAGCTAGCATTAGGGTATTACTCACAAGCTACAACTTGAAGACAAACAGCAAAGTGGAATATGTTGGGACATAGCTAGCATTAGGGTATTACTCACAAGCTACAACTTGAAGACAAACAGCAAAGTGGAATATGTTGGGACATAGCTAGCATTAGGGTATTACTCACAAGCTACAACTTGAAGACAAACAGCAAAGTGGAATATGTTGGGACATAGCTAGCATTAGGGTATTACTTCACAAGCTACAACTTGAAGACAAACAGCAAAGTGGAATATGTTGGGACATAGCTAGCATTAGGGTATTACTCACAAGCTACAACTTGAAGACAAACAGCAAAGTGGAATATGTTGGGACATAGCTAGCATTAGGGTATTACTTCACAAGCTACAACTTGAAGACAAACAGCAAAGTGGAATATGTTGGGACATAGCTAGCATTAGGGTATTACTTCACAAGCTACAACTTGAAGACAAACAGCAAAGTGGAATATGTTGGGACATAGCTAGCATTAGGGTATTACTCACAAGCTACAACTTGAAGACAAACAGCAAAGTGGAATATGTTGGGACATAGCTAGCATTAGGGTATTACTCACAAGCTACAACTTGAAGACAAACAGCAAAGTGGAATATGTTGGGACATAGCTAGCATTAGGGTATTACTTCACAAGCTACAACTTGAAGACAAACAGCAAAGTGGAATATGTTGGGACATAGCTAGCATTAGGGTATTACTTCACAAGCTACAACTTGAAGACAAACAGCAAAGTGGAATATGTTGGGACATAGCTAGCATTAGGGTATTACTCACAAGACAAACAGCAAAGTGGAATATGTTGGGACATAGCTAGCATTAGAAGACAAACAGCAAAGTGGAATATGTTGGGACATAGCTAGCATTAGGGTATTACTCACAAGCTACAACTTGAAGACAAACAGCAAAGTGGAATATGTTGGGACATAGCTAGCATTAGGGTATTACTCACAAGCTACAACTTGAAGACAAACAGCAAAGTGGAATATGTTGGGACATAGCTAGCATTAGGGTATTACTTCACAAGCTACAACTTGAAGACAAACAGCAAAGTGGAATATGTTGGGACATAGCTAGCATTAGGGTATTACTTCACAAGCTACAACTTGAAGACAAACAGCAAAGTGGAATATGTTGGGACATAGCTAGCATTAGGGTATTACTCACAAGCTACAACTTGAAGACAAACAGCAAAGTGGAATATGTTGGGACATAGCTAGCATTAGGGTATTACTCACAAGCTACAACTTGAAGACAAACAGCAAAGTGGAATATGTTGGGACATAGCTAGCATTAGGGTATTACTCACAAGTATTACTTCACAAGCTACAACTTGAAGACAAACAGCAAAGTGGAATATGTTGGGACATAGCTAGCATTAGGGTATTACTTCACAAGCTACAACTTGAAGACAAACAGCAAAGTGGAATATGTTGGGACATAGCTAGCATTAGGGTATTACTTCACAAGCTACAACTTGAAGACAAACAGCAAAGTGGAATATGTTGGGACATAGCTAGCATTAGGGTATTACTCACAAGCTACAACTTGAAGACAAACAGCAAAGTGGAATATGTTGGGACATAGCTAGCATTAGGGTATTACTTCACAAGCTACAACTTGAAGACAAACAGCAAAGTGGAATATGTTGGGACATAGCTAGCATTAGGGTATTACTTCACAAGCTACAACTTGAAGACAAACAGCAAAGTGGAATATGTTGGGACATAGCTAGCATTAGGGTATTACTTCACAAGCTACAACTTGAAGACAAACAGCAAAGTGGAATATGTTGGGACATAGCTAGCATTAGGGTATTACTTCACAAGCTACAACTTGAAGACAAACAGCAAAGTGGAATATGTTGGGACATAGCTAGCATTAGGGTATTACTTCACAAGCTACAACTTGAAGACAAACAGCAAAGTGGAATATGTTGGGACATAGCTAGCATTAGGGTATTACTTCACAAGCTACAACTTGAAGACAAACAGCAAAGTGGAATATGTTGGGACATAGCTAGCATTAGGGTATTACTTCACAAGCTACAACTTGAAGACAAACAGCAAAGTGGAATATGTTGGGACATAGCTAGCATTAGGGTATTACTTCACAAGCTACAACTTGAAGACAAACAGCAAAGTGGAATATGTTGGGACATAGCTAGCATTAGGGTATTACTTCACAAGCTACAACTTGAAGACAAACAGCAAAGTGGAATATGTTGGGACATAGCTAGCATTAGGGTATTACTTCACAAGCTACAACTTGAAGACAAACAGCAAAGTGGAATATGTTGGGACATAGCTAGCATTAGGGTATTACTTCACAAGCTACAACTTGAAGACAAACAGCAAAGTGGAATATGTTGGGACATAGCTAGCATTAGGGTATTACTCACAAGCTACAACTTGAAGACAAACAGCAAAGTGGAATATGTTGGGACATAGCTAGCATTAGGGTATTACTTCACAAGCTACAACTTGAAGACAAACAGCAAAGTGGAATATGTTGGGACATAGCTAGCATTAGGGTATTACTTCACAAGCTACAACTTGAAGACAAACAGCAAAGTGGAATATGTTGGGACATAGCTAGCATTAGGGTATTACTTCACAAGCTACAACTTGAAGACAAACAGCAAAGTGGAATATGTTGGGACATAGCTAGCATTAGGGTATTACTTCACAAGCTACAACTTGAAGACAAACAGCAAAGTGGAATATGTTGGGACATAGCTAGCATTAGGGTATTACTCACAAGCTACAACTTGAAGACAAACAGCAAAGTGGAATATGTTGGGACATAGCTAGCATTAGGGTATTACTTCACAAGCTACAACTTGAAGACAAACAGCAAAGTGGAATATGTTGGGACATAGCTAGCATTAGGGTATTACTTCACAAGCTACAACTTGAAGACAAACAGCAAAGTGGAATATGTTGGGACATAGCTAGCATTAGGGTATTACTTCACAAGCTACAACTTGAAGACAAACAGCAAAGTGGAATATGTTGGGACATAGCTAGCATTAGGGTATTACTTCACAAGCTACAACTTGAAGACAAACAGCAAAGTGGAATATGTTGGGACATAGCTAGCATTAGGGTATTACTCACAAGCTACAACTTGAAGACAAACAGCAAAGTGGAATATGTTGGGACATAGCTAGCATTAGGGTATTACTTCACAAGCTACAACTTGAAGACAAACAGCAAAGTGGAATATGTTGGGACATAGCTAGCATTAGGGTATTACTTCACAAGCTACAACTTGAAGACAAACAGCAAAGTGGAATATGTTGGGACATAGCTAGCATTAGGGTATTACTTCACAAGCTACAACTTGAAGACAAACAGCAAAGTGGAATATGTTGGGACATAGCTAGCATTAGGGTATTACTTCACAAGCTACAACTTGAAGACAAACAGCAAAGTGGAATATGTTGGGACATAGCTAGCATTAGGGTATTACTTCACAAGCTACAACTTGAAGACAAACAGCAAAGTGGAATATGTTGGGACATAGCTAGCATTAGGGTATTACTTCACAAGCTACAACTTGAAGACAAACAGCAAAGTGGAATATGTTGGGACATAGCTAGCATTAGGGTATTACTTCACAAGCTACAACTTGAAGACAAACAGCAAAGTGGAATATGTTGGGACATAGCTAGCATTAGTGTATTACTTCACAAGCTACAACTTGAAGACAAACAGCAAAGTGGAATATGTTGGGACATAGCTAGCATTAGGGTATTACTTCACAAGCTACAACTTGAAGACAAACAGCAAAGTGGAATATGTTGGGACATAGCTAGCATTAGGGTATTACTCACAAGCTACAACTTGAAGACAAACAGCAAAGTGGAATATGTTGGGACATAGCTAGCATTAGGGTATTACTTCACAAGCTACAACTTGAAGACAAACAGCAAAGTGGAATATGTTGGGACATAGCTAGCATTAGGGTATTACTTCACAAGCTACAACTTGAAGACAAACAGCAAAGTGGAATATGTTGGGACATAGCTAGCATTAGGGTATTACTTCACAAGCTACAACTTGAAGACAAACAGCAAAGTGGAATATGTTGGGACATAGCTAGCATTAGGGTATTACTTCACAAGCTACAACTTGAAGACAAACAGCAAAGTGGAATATGTTGGGACATAGCTAGCATAGCATTAGGGTATTACTTCACAAGCTACAACTTGAAGACAAACAGCAAAGTGGAATATGTTGGGACATAGCTAGCATTAGGGTATTACTTCACAAGCTACAACTTGAAGACAAACAGCAAAGTGGAATATGTTGGGACATAGCTAGCATTAGGTGTATTACACAAGCTACAACTTGAAGACAAACAGCAAAGTGGAATATGTTGGGACATAGCTAGCATTAGGGTATTACTTTACAAGCTACAACTTGAAGACAAACAGCAAAGTGGAATATGTTGGGACATAGCTAGCATTAGGGTATTACTCACAAGCTACAACTTGAAGACAAACAGCAAAGTGGAATATGTTGGGACATAGCTAGCATTAGGGTATTACTTCACAAGCTACAACTTGAAGACAAACAGCAAAGTGGAATATGTTGGGACATAGCTAGCATTAGGGTATTACTTCACAAGCTACAACTTGAAGACAAACAGCAAAGTGGAATATGTTGGGACATAGCTAGCATTAGGGTATTACTTCACAAGCTACAACTTGAAGACAAACAGCAAAGTGGAATATGTTGGGACATAGCTAGCATTAGGGTATTACTCACAAGCTACAACTTGAAGACAAACAGCAAAGTGGAATATGTTGGGACATAGCTAGCATTAGGGTATTACTTCACAAGCTACAACTTGAAGACAAACAGCAAAGTGGAATATGTTGGGACATAGCTAGCATTAGGGTATTACTTCACAAGCTACAACTTGAAGACAAACAGCAAAGTGGAATATGTTGGGACATAGCTAGCATTAGGTGTATTACTTCACAAGCTACAACTTGAAGACAAACAGCAAAGTGGAATATGTTGGGACATAGCTAGCATTAGGGTATTACTCACAAGCTACAACTTGAAGACAAACAGCAAAGTGGAATATGTTGGGACATAGCTAGCATTAGTGTATTACTGTATTACACAAGCTACAACTTGAAGACAAACAGCAAAGTGGAATATGTTGGGACATAGCTAGCATTAGGGTATTACTCACAAGCTACAACTTGAAGACAAACAGCAAAGTGGAATATGTTGGGACATAGCTAGCATTAGGGTATTACTCACAAGCTACAACTTGAAGACAAACAGCAAAGTGGAATATGTTGGGACATAGCTAGCATTAGGGTATTACTTCACAAGCTACAACTTGAAGACAAACAGCAAAGTGGAATATGTTGGGACATAGCTAGCATTAGGGTATTACTTCACAAGCTACAACTTGAAGACAAACAGCAAAGTGGAATATGTTGGGACATAGCTAGCATTAGGGTATTACTCACAAGCTACAACTTGAAGACAAACAGCAAAGTGGAATATGTTGGGACATAGCTAGCATTAGGGTATTACTTCACAAAGCTACAACTTGAAGACAAACAGCAAAGTGGAATATGTTGGGACATAGCTAGCATTAGGGTATTACTTCACAAGCTACAACTTGAAGACAAACAGCAAAGTGGAATATGTTGGGACATAGCTAGCATTAGGGTATTACTCACAAGCTACAACTTGAAGACAAACAGCAAAGTGGAATATGTTGGGACATAGCTAGCATTAGGGTATTACTTCACAAGCTACAACTTGAAGACAAACAGCAAAGTGGAATATGTTGGGACATAGCTAGCATTAGGGTATTACTTCACAAGCTACAACTTGAAGACAAACAGCAAAGTGGAATATGTTGGGACATAGCTAGCATTAGGGTATTACTTCACAAGCTACAACTTGAAGACAAACAGCAAAGTGGAATATGTTGGGACATAGCTAGCATTAGGGTATTACTTCACAAGCTACAACTTGAAGACAAACAGCAAAGTGGAATATGTTGGGACATAGCTAGCATTAGGGTATTACTTCACAAGCTACAACTTGAAGACAAACAGCAAAGTGGAATATGTTGGGACATAGCTAGCATTAGGGTATTACTTCACAAGCTACAACTTGAAGACAAACAGCAAAGTGGAATATGTTGGGACATAGCTAGCATTAGGGTATTACTCACAAGCTACAACTTGAAGACAAACAGCAAAGTGGAATATGTTGGGACATAGCTAGCATTAGGGTATTACTTCACAAGCTACAACTTGAAGACAAACAGCAAAGTGGAATATGTTGGGACATAGCTAGCATTAGGGTATTACTTCACAAGCTACAACTTGAAGACAAACAGCAAAGTGGAATATGTTGGGACATAGCTAGCATTAGGGTATTACTTCACAAGCTACAACTTGAAGACAAACATCAAAGTGGAATATGTTGGGACATAGCTAGCATTAGGGTATTACTTTACAAGCTACAACTTGAAGACAAACAGCAAAGTGGAATATGTTGGGACATAGCTAGCATTAGGGTATTACTTCACAAGCTACAACTTGAAGACAAACAGCAAAGTGGAATATGTTGGGACATAGCTAGCATTAGGGTATTACTTCACAAGCTACAACTTGAAGACAAACAGCAAAGTGGAATATGTTGGGACATAGCTAGCATTAGGGTATTACTTCACAAGCTACAACTTGAAGACAAACAGCAAAGTGGAATATGTTGGGACATAGCTAGCATTAGTGTATTACTTCACAAGCTACAACTTGAAGACAAACAGCAAAGTGGAATATGTTGGGACATAGCTAGCATTAGTGTATTACTTCACAAGCTACAACTTGAAGACAAACAGCAAAGTGGAATATGTTGGGACATAGCTAGCATTAGGGTATTACTTCACAAGCTACAACTTGAAGACAAACAGCAAAGTGGAATATGTTGGGACATAGCTAGCATTAGGGTATTACTTCACAAGCTACAACTTGAAGACAAACAGCAAAGTGGAATATGTTGGGACATAGCTAGCATTAGGGTATTACTCACAAGCTACAACTTGAAGACAAACATCAAAGTGGAATATGTTGGGACATAGCTAGCATTAGGGTATTACTTTACAAGCTACAACTTGAAGACAAACAGCAAAGTGGAATATGTTGGGACATAGCTAGCATTAGTGTATTACTTCACAAGCTACAACTTGAAGACAAACAGCAAAGTGGAATATGTTGGGACATAGCTAGCATTAGGGTATTACTTCACAAGCTACAACTTGAAGACAAACAGCAAAGTGGAATATGTTGGGACATAGCTAGCATTAGGGTATTACTTCACAAGCTACAACTTGAAGACAAACAGCAAAGTGGAATATGTTGGGACATAGCTAGCATTAGGGTATTACTTCACAAGCTACAACTTGAAGACAAACATCAAAGTGGAATATGTTGGGACATAGCTAGCATTAGGGTATTACTTCACAAGCTACAACTTGAAGACAAACAGCAAAGTGGAATATGTTGGGACATAGCTAGCATTAGTGTATTACTTCACAAGCTACAACTTGAAGACAAACAGCAAAGTGGAATATGTTGGGACATAGCTAGCATTAGGGTATTACTTCACAAGCTACAACTTGAAGACAAACAGCAAAGTGGAATATGTTGGGACATAGCTAGCATTAGGGTATTACTTCACAAGCTACAACTTGAAGACAAACATCAAAGTGGAATATGTTGGGACATAGCTAGCATTAGTGTATTACTCACAAGCTACAACTTGAAGACAAACAGCAAAGTGGAATATGTTGGGACATAGCTAGCATTAGTGTATTACTCACAAGCTACAACTTGAAGACAAACAGCAAAGTGGAATATGTTGGGACATAGCTAGCATTAGGGTATTACTTCACAAGCTACAACTTGAAGACAAACATCAAAGTGGAATATGTTGGGACATAGCTAGCATTAGGGTATTAATTCACAAGCTACAACTTGAAGACAAACAGCAAAGTGGAACATGTTGGGACATAGCTAGCATTAGGGTTTAATTTACAAGCTACAACTTGAAGACAAACAGCAAAGTGGAATATGTTGGGACATATGTAGCATTAGGGTATTACTTCACAAGCTACAACTTGAAGACAAACATCAAAGTGGAATATGTTGGGACATAGCTATCATTAGTGTATTACTTCACAAGCTACAACTTGAAGACAAACAGCAAAGTGGAATATGTTGGGACATAGCTAGCATTAGGGTATTACTTCACAAGCTACAACTTGAAGACAAACAGCAAAGTGGAATATGTTGGGACATAGCTAGCATTAGGGTATTACTTCACAAGCTACAACTTGAAGACAAACAGCAAAGTGGAATATGTTGGGACATAGCTAGCATTAGGGTATTACTCACAAGCTAGAACTTGAAGACAAACAGCCAAGTGGAATATGTTGGAACATAGCTAGCATTAGGGTATTAATTCACAAGCTACAACTTGAAGACAAACAGCAAAGTGGAATATGTTGGGACATAGCTATCATTAGGGTATTAATTCACAAGCTACAACTTGAAGACAAACAGCAAAGTGGAATATGTTGGGACATAGCTAGCATTAGGGTATTACTTCAGAAGCTACAACTTGAAGACAAACAGCAAAGTGGAATATGTTGGGACATAGCTAGCATTAGGGTATTAATTCACAAGCTAGAACTTGAAGACAAACAGCAAAGTGGAATATGTTGGAACATAGCTAGCATTAGGATATTACTTCACAAGCTACAACCTGAAGACAAACAGGAAAGTGGATTATGTTGGGACATAGCTAGCATTAGGGTTTAATTTACAAGCTACAACTTGAAGACAAACATCAAAGTGGAATATGTTGGGATATAGCTAGCATTAGCATATTACTTAACAAGCTACAACTTGAAGACAAACAGCAAAGTGGAATATGTTGGGACATAGCTAGCATTAGGGTATTACCTCACAAGCTACAACTTGAAGACAAACAGCAAAGTGGAATATGTTGGGACATAGCTAGCATTAGGGTATTACTTCACAAGCTACAACTTGAAGACAAACAGCAGTGTGGAATATGTTGGAACATAGCTAGCATTAGGGTATTAATTCACAAGCTACAACTTGAAGACAAACAGCAAAGTGGAATATGTTGGGACATAGCTAGCATTAGGGTATTACTCACAAGCTACAACTTGAAGACAAACAGCAAAGTGGAATATGTTGGGACATAGCTAGCATTAGGGTATTACTTCACAAGCTACAACATGAAGACAAACAGCAAAGTGGAATATGTTGGGACATAGCTAGCATTAGGGTATTACTTCACAAGCTACAACTTGAAGACAAACATCAAAGTGGAATATGTTGGGACATAGCTAGCATTAGGGTTTAATTTACAAGTTTCACAAGTCCTCAGCCTATCTCATTTCTTAGTTGTACTTGCTATGCTTTAGCTTGTTCCTTTTCGTTGTGTATATGGGTTATGCATTTAGGTGCCCATTGTTAGAAGAGTATAGTTGTGGTTGTGAAATAAGAACCATTAAAAGTTTAATTATTCTGGTGTGGTTCTCAAATACTTGTGGAGACCAGCGGTCATTTTAAGTTAATTATCAGTACTATGTGATATCTTGTACAGAACAAAATATAAGTGAAAAATAAGTTGTATCATTTAATTAAACCCAAATGTAAAAATGAAAAAGTCTGGTATTCACATGTAAAATTTATATCTAAGCTTATTAAATAAAACAAATTGGATTTACAGTTAATTCTAGGCCTAGCATTTATACTTGTTTCAAATTATTTGTGTAGTGATTTTATTGGTCAGCCAAAATTACCCTAGCAATTTAGTAAAAAAAAAATTATTTTAATGCTAAACATGTTACAGTGGGCTTATCATACCTATCTTCTTCTCTTCTACTTTATTTGGCAGCCGAGAAACCTACAATGCCTTGACAAACTGGTTGACTGATGCTAGAACTTTAGCCAGTCCTAACATAATAATCCTTCTAGCTGGGAACAAAAAGGACCTGGAGGATGACCGTGAAGTGAATTTTCTTGAAGCCAGTCGGTTTGCTCAAGAAAATGGTTTGTGTTTTAAATGTTTGTTTTTAGTCTTCTCATTTAATAACCACTTTGGTTTAGTTAAAGAATAATCACTTTAGATTCTAATTGTTTTCAGGTTAGTTACTGAAAGATATTATATCACAGATATTATTATCTACAGAAGTGAAGTTTACATGTTTGGTATTTAAAAAGAACCATTAATGCCAGTATATTGCTGAAACCATTGAAACTATCAGGTAACTGATAAAATGTGTTCTCATAATTTTACCACATTTTTTTTACTCTAATATTTTTGTAATTCATTGCATCTATTTACTATAAATCTTCTGATTTTATTACACTTTACAAACCTTAACCTGTCTGTTGACTGTTGAAATACCAAACTTCCATCTGTATTTATCCTACAAACCTTAAGCTGTCTGTTGACTGTTGAAATACCAAACTTCCATCTGTATTTATCCTACAAACCTTAAGCTATCTGTTGACTGTTGAAATACCAAACTTCCATCTGTATTTATCCTACAAACCTTAAGCTGTCTGTTGACTATTGAAATACCAAACTTCCATCTGTATTTATCCTACAAACCTTAAGCTATCTGTTGATTGTTGAAATACAAAACTTCCATCTGTATTTATCCTACAAACCTTAAGCTGTCTGTTGACTGTTGAAATACCAAACTTCCATCTGTATTTATCCTACAAACCTTAAGCTGTCTGTTGACTGTTGAAATACCAAACTTCCATCTGTACTTGTCCTACAAACTGCTGTGTGTTGACTGTTGAAATACCAAACTTCCATCTGTATTTATCCTTCAAACCTTAAGCTATCTGTTGACTGTTGAAATACAAAACATTCACCTAAATTTGTATTACATACTTTAAGCAGTCTTTTGGTTGTTGAAATATAGAACTTTGTATTACCTACTTTAGCAGTGTATTGGCTGTATAAATGAGTTACTTTCAAGTATATTTATATTATATACTTAAGCAGTCTGTTGATTGTGTAATACAATACTCACACCTGTAATTATACACACTTCTTTATCATTCTCTGATTATTTCAAACTCTTACATTTAATTATGAATTTGTTAGCAATGAACTAGATTATCTGTATTTGTGTAGAAATTGTCTGGAGGGCTCCACAGCTGTATATGTTTCTAATTTGTTTTTATTAGAATTGATTTTTTTGGAAACAAGTGCTTTGACAGGAGAAAATGTGGAAGAAGCCTTTTTGAAGTGTGCCAAGTCAATATTAGCAAAAATTGAAATAGGTAAGATGTACAAGTCCACTTTAGAATCATTAGTAAGAATTCATGTTTCTTTTGGTTTAGCTTAAATATGTTTTCTCATCTTACATTTTCATTCACTTGACTAAAAGATAGTAAACTTGGAAAATCTTCTGTTCTGCCAAATTTAACAACACATTTTCTAACATTAGTGTATATTCTACAGCTTACAACCTCACACTTTATAAACCAGATGTAACACATTGCTGGCATGAAATGGACCACGGTATCACAAAACAATAAAAAGGAAATATGGTAATATTAACAGTTCTTGATAAAATGTTCCATTGAATGAACCACGCTCATGGTAATATTAACAGTTCTTGGTAAAATGTTGTGTTGAATGAACCATGCTGATGGTAATATTAACAGTTCTTGATAAAATGTTGCATTGAATGAACCACGCTGATGGTAATATTAACAGTTCTTGGTAAAATGTTGCATTGAATGAACCACGCTGATGGTAATATTAACAGTTCTTGGTAAAATGTTGTGTTGAATGAACCATGCTGATGGTAATATTAACAGTTGTTGATAAAATGTTGCATTGAATGAACCACGCTGATGGTAATATTAACAGTTCTTGGTAAAATATTGTATTGAATGAACCACGCTGATGGTAATATTAACAGTTCTTGGTAAAATGTTGTGTTGAATGAACCATGCTGATGGTAATATTAACAGTTGTTGATAAAATGTTGCATTGAATGAACCACGCTGATGGTAATATTAACAGTTCTTGGTAAAATATTGTATTGAATGAACCACGTTGACGGTAATATTAACAGTTCTTGGTAAAATGTTGTGTTGAATGAACCATGCTGATGGTAATATTAACAGTTGTTGATAAAATGTTGCATTGAATGAACCACGCTGATGGTAATATTAACAGTTCTTGGTAAAATATTGTATTGAATGAACCACGCTGATGGTAATATTAACAGTTCTTGGTAAAATGTTGTGTTGAATGAACCATGCTGATGGTAATATTAACAGTTCTTGGTAAAATATTGTATTGAATGAACCACATTGATGGTAATATTAACAGTTCTTGATAAAATGTTGCATTGAATGAACCACGCTGATGGTAATATTAACAGATCTTGGTAAAATATTGTATTGAATGAACCACGTTGATGGTAATATTAACAGTTCTTGATAAAATGTTGCATTGAATGAACCACCCTGATGGTAATATTAACAGTTCTTGGTAAAATATTGTATTGAATGAACCACGTTGATGGTAATATTAACAGTTCTTGATAAAATGTTGCATTGAATGAACCACGCTGATGGTAATATTAACAGTTCTTGGTAAAATATTGTATTGAATGAACCACGCTTGATGGTAATATTAACAGTTCTTGGTAAAATGTTGTGTTGAATGAACCACGCTGATGGTAATATTAACAGTTCTTGATAAAATGTTGCATTGAATGAACCACGCTGATGGTAATATTAACAGTTCTTGGTAAAATATTGTATTGAATGAACCACGTTGATGGTAATATTAACAGTTCTTGATAAAATGTTGCATTGAATGAACCACGCTGATGGTAATATTAACAGTTCTTGGTAAAATATTGTATTGAATGAACCACGTTGATGGTAATATTAACAGTTCTTGATAAAATGTTGCATTGAATGAACCACGCTGATGGTAATATTAACAGTTCTTGATAAAATGTTGCATTGAATGAACCACGCTGATGGTAATATTAACAGTTCTTGGTAAAATGTTGCATTGAATGAACCACGCTGATGGTAATATTAACAGTTCTTGATAAAATGTTGCATTGAATGAACCACGCTGATGGTAATATTAACAGTTCTTGGTAAAATGTTGTGTTGAATGAACCATGCTGATGGTAATATTAACAGTTCTTGATAAAATGTTGCATTGAATGAACCACGCTGATGGTAATATTAACAGTTCTTGGTAAAATATTGTATTGAATGAACCACGCTGATGGTAATATTAACAGTTCTTGGTAAAATGTTGTGTTGAATGAACCATGCTGATGGTAATATTAACAGTTCTTGGTAAAATATTGTATTGAATGAACCACATTGATGGTAATATTAACAGTTCTTGATAAAATGTTGCATTGAATGAACCACGCTGATGGTAATATTAACAGATCTTGGTAAAATATTGTATTGAATGAACCACGTTGATGGTAATATTAACAGTTCTTGATAAAATGTTGCATTGAATGAACCACCCTGATGGTAATATTAACAGTTCTTGGTAAAATATTGTATTGAATGAACCACGTTGATGGTAATATTAACAGTTCTTGATAAAATGTTGCATTGAATGAACCACGCTGATGGTAATATTAACAGTTCTTGGTAAAATATTATATTGAATGAACCACGTTGATGGTAATATTAACAGTTCTTGGTAAAATGTTGTGTTGAATGAACCACGCTGATGGTAATATTAACAGTTCTTGATAAAATGTTGCATTGAATGAACCACGCTGATGGTAATATTAACAGTTCTTGGTAAAATATTGTATTGAATGAACCACGCTGATGGTAATATTAACAGTTCTTGATAAAATGTTGCATTGAATGAACCACGCTGATGGTAATATTAACAGTTCTTGGTAAAATATTGTATTGAATGAACCACGCTGATGGTAATATTAACAGTTCTTGATAAAATGTTGCATTGAATGAACCACGTTGATGGTAATATTAACAGTTCTTGATAAAATGTTGCATTGAATGAACCACGTTGATGGTAATATTAATAATTCTTGGTAAAATGTTGCATTGAATGAACCATGTTGATGGTAATATTAACAGTTCTTGGTAAAATGTTGCATTGAATGAACCATGTTGATGGTAATATTAACAGTTCTTGGTAAAATGTTGTATTGAATGAACCATGTTGATGGTAATATTAACAGTTCTTGGTAAAATGTTGTATTGAATGAACCATGTTGATGGTAATATTAACAGTTCTTGGTAAAATGTTGTATTGAATGAACCATGTTGATGGTAATATTAACAGTTCTTGGTAAAATGTTGTATTGAATGAACCATGTTGATGGTAATATTAACAGTTCTTGATAAAATGTTGCATTGAATGAATCACGCTGATGGTAATATTAACAGTTCTTGGTAAAATATTGTATTGAATGAACCACATTGATGGTAATATTAACAGTTCTTGATAAAATGTTGTATTGAATGAACCACGCTGATGGTAATATTAACAGTTCTTGGTAAAATGTTGTATTGAATGAGCCATGTTGATGGTAATATTAACAGTTCTTGGTAAAATGTTCTATTGAATGAACCATGTTGATGGTAATATTAACAGTTCTTGGTAAAATGTTGTATTGAATGAACCAAGTTGATGGTAATATTAACAGTTCTTGATAAAATGTTGCATTGAATGAACCACGCTGATGGTAATATTAACAGTTCTTGGTAAAATCTTGTATTGAATGAACCACGTTGATGGTAATATTAACAGTTCTTGATAAAATGTTGCATTGAATGAACCACGCTGATGGTAATATTAACAGTTCTTGGTAAAATATTGTATTGAATGAACCACGTTGATGGTAATATTAACAATTCTTAGTAAAATGTTGCATTGAATGAACCATGTTGATGGTAATATTAACAGTTCTTGGTAAAATGTTGTATTGAATGAACCATGTTGATGGTAATATTAACAGTTCTTGGTAAAATGTTGTATTGAATGAACCATGTTGATGGTAATATTAACAGTTCTTGATAAAATGTTGAATTGAATGAACCATGTTGATGGTAATATTAACAGTTCTTGGTAAAATGTTGCATTGAATGAACCATGTTGATGGTAATATTAACAGTTCTTGGTAAAATGTTGTATTGAATGAACCATGTTGATGGTAATATTAACAGTTCTTGATAAAATGTTGAATTGAATGAACCATGTTGATGGTAATATTAACAGTTCTTGGTAAAATGTTGCATTGAATGAACCATGTTGATGGTAATATTAACAGTTCTTGGTAAAATGTTCTATTGAATGAACCATGTTGATGGTAATATTAACAGTTCTTGGTAAAATGTTGTATTGAATGAACCATGTTGATGGTAATATTAACAGTTCTTGGTAAAATGTTGTATTGAATGAACCATGTTGATGGTAATATTAACAGTTCTTGATAAAATGTTGCATTGAATGAACCACGCTGATGGTAATATTAACAGTTCTTGGTAAAATCTTGTATTGAATGAACCACGTTGATGGTAATATTAACAGTTCTTGATAAAATGTTGCATTGAATGAACCACGCTGATGGTAATATTAACAGTTCTTGGTAAAATCTTGTATTGAATGAACCACGCTGATGGTAATATTAACAGTTCTTGATAAAATGTTGCATTGAATGAACCACGCTGATGGTAATATTAACAGTTCTTGGTAAAATATTGTATTGAATGAACCACGTTGATGGTAATATTAACAGTTCTTGGTAAAGTGTTGTATTGAGTGAACCACGCTGATGGTAATATTAACAGTTCTTGGTAAAATATTGTATTGAATGAACCACGCTGATGGTAATATTAACAGTTCTTGGTAAAATGTTGCATTGAATAAACCATGTTGATGGTAATATTAACAGTTCTTGGTAAAATGTTGCATTGAATAAACCATGTTGATGGTAATATTAACAGTTCTTGGTAAAATGTTGTGTTGAATGAACCACGCTGATGGTAATATTAACAGTTCTTGGTAAAATGTTGCATTGAATGAACCATGTTGATGGTAATATTAACAGTTCTTGATAAAATGTTGCATTGAATGAACCACGCTGATGGTAATATTAACAGTTCTTGGTAAAATGTTGTATTGAATGAATCATGTTGATGGTAATATTAACAGTTCTTGGTAAAATGTTGTATTGAATGAACCATGTTGATGGTAATATTAACAGTTCTTGGTAAAATGTTGTATTGAATGAACCATGTTGATGGTAATATTAACAGTTCTTGGTAAAATGTTGTATTGAGTGAACCATGTTGATGGTAGTACATTTGAAGATGTTTTTAAATAGTGCACATCACATGACATGACTCTCTTCAGAATAAACATGTACAAGGAGAGATGTTAAGATTTAGAAAGTATCTACATCATACTTGAGAAGGACTTCTTGAATTTTAAAGTTACAAAATATGTATCTGGAAGTGGAGAGACAGTTACTTAAAGAACTATAAAATATATGTAAGGTATTATGTAAAAACCATCTCAGTGGCTGTAGCATACAACTAATAATGTTATTGTACATTATGTAATCCTGTTCTGGGCCAGTGAAGGACACTGTTTTAGTAACACTATTCTCTAGCATTAGCTTGCTTATCCTCAAACTGTTATCAGACTTGCATCATATAGCATGTACAATATTGAAAGAGCGCATAGAATGAGTCTTTATTTTTGGTGATAAGAAATTTATTAAGATCTGGAGTACAATTATAAACTAAATATTGTGATTTTTGCAGGAGAACTTGATCCAGAAAGAGTTGGTTCAGGAATCCAATATGGGGATGTCTCTCTCCGGAGATTAAACCGCCAACATCAACAGCAGCGACACCCAAATTGTTCTTGCTAAACTGAGGTGTTCAGTTTCCACAAGATTGGTTATTTAACATTTTGGATATAACAATGCAATAGTTTCTTTTATTACATTCTGTATTCTACTTTGCTTGTAGTTTCTCTCAGGGCTGTACTAGTCACATTGTCACGGCTTTGTTTGTACTTTGTGTTGGTATAAAGCTGAATAATCATTTCCATAAAACTATATGAAGTCTTATTATTATAATTTCTGTATGCATATCAGTATATAGAAGACATATTAATGCTAGAAATAAACGACCTTATGACACCAGACTGGTTTTTTATTAGACAATGTTTCACAAACTGAAACTGACAGTACAACACTCAACAGTTTAGAGGTTATAAATTATGTACAAGTTATTGAGCAGACGTGCCTCGTTGGTTGTAGCATACAACTGATAGTGTGGCTAAAACGTTATTTGTGTTGGAAACCCATGTTGGGCCAATAAAGGACACCAGGTGTTTTAGGATGTCGAAGATTTGTACTGTTGGTTTCAGTTTATGTTCTAGTGAATGCTCTTGAAGAAAACATAAAGTAAAATGTTGATTGTATAATTAAATACAACATTTTTGGTTTTATAAGGTCATTTATTTCCAGTATTTATATGAAATCTTAAAATTAATTAGTATTTCTCCTACTACAAATTAAAAAAGTTGAATTGTCTGAGAGATTTGATACTAAGTAATTTAAACTGCATTGTTTTTTGATGAAATATCAACTGTGTCAGTTTCTTCAGGAAGTTTACTCTGACCTGTGATATGGAGTTGGATATCTGTTACTGATAGATGTAGGAAGTTAGACACATATAACCAAGAATCTATGAATATTCATGTATGTTATTATTACATTCATTTGTCTGATAGTGTGACAATGCTAAGTTTTATTACTTTTGTAAAATCAGCATTGTTAACCCTCTTTTTGGAATGTTCGGTTAAACAAGGTTATCACATTTATTTTTAAATGGATTATGTTTATTATTCATAAAAGATATAAACATCGTGAATATAAATTTTGAACAGCTACCCTATTTGGTGTCACTATATGTTCTACAATTAACACACCCACAGTTTAAAACATGAGTTTGATCCTGTAGTATACAGTTAGGTTCAGATTGGGGAAGATATTGTTATCATACCACACATTAAGCTGTGGATGTATTGAGTGACAGTCAGTCCCTTAACATGGATGATAGCATGCTGCATTACTTCTCTCTGGTCAGTAGTTCATAGTTAGTGTTGGCAACAGACAGTTTTACTATATATACAAACAGTTGAAGGTGACCAGTGTGAAATTTGATGATTAATGTGGAATATACATAACAGTTTACTGAGTTTTGATAGTGTAAAACATTTGTTGTGCTATTTTGCCTTCAGCTGAACAGTTACAAAAATGTGTATGTTTTAAAGTAAAAAGCTTTGTGATGGTAGTACGGGCAACTGTGTTACATGAGAATTGTCGGTGTTATAAAAATATGTCCATACAAATTATAACATTTACATAAAGAATGTAGTAGACCTAAACAATCTGTAGGTCACTTTAAGAGAAAAGATGTGTTATTAAAGTGTTTGTGAAAATGAAACTTAACTATTGTAATTGTCTTAAAATTGTAACACTAATAAATTTATTTCGTATTTGAAGGGGTAAAAGCAATGTTTGATAATCATACCGTAGTATCACTTCAGTTTGTTTTTCTGTAATTACAACAGAAGTTATCTAGCAAGTCTCCAAGAATACATAGTGGATAAGAGTAGGAATTATTTATATTTCTTGTTAGGTATTTCACTTTTAATTTCAAGAAAATAGCCTTAAATAATTGAAGAAATGAGATGATAGATTATTATGATTAGTAATAGCTACGTTTTTTTATGTTATGTACAAGGTTTATATGGGACATTTTTGTCCTTGGAAGAAGTGGCTAACCTAGACTGCGTGATTATTTGTCTGGAAAAATAGGTTATTTTATCAAGGAATTGTCCCAGGAAGACAAAATGAAATTTCTGTAGGTGTCTGTATATATTTAACTATGGTGTGAATGTAGCACTTGGTCTGTTTTTCACACCTCTGTGAGTTTATTGTTTTGGTGTTAAAGGAATGTGAACATAACCTGTATCATCTTTATGGTTCAAGTAATCCTATGGTTGAATTTTTACATAAAGTGTGAAAAAGAAACAATTCTGTATAGAAGTGTAAGGATATTAACAGGTGGGTTATGGTAATATCATTTAACATCCATCCACGTGTTAGAATGAAGTTAAATATATCTGTGCTGGGTACGTTAGGGGAAGAACTGTGATAGACATCTAATTGTGTCAGTGTTTAAACTAGACTGTTGGGGTAGGTCATCTTGTAGTGACCTAAGTTGTAGTGATTTATCTTGTAGATAAATATATACATGTATATTTTAAAACATGAATTGTAATATTAGAACTGTCATGATGAAGTCATGTACAGACAGCCTAACTTGTAAATTATCATGTCACATTTGTTCTTTGAATAAAGGTTTTTTAGGGTTGAGGTGAAACAACAGAAGTGTGTGTGAATTATTGTTTATTTTAATGCCAGGTTCACCAAATCAATGTTACTTCTTAGTAGTAGGAAATCTGTCGGTTTGTTAAATAAGATGAATGTGTGCATGTTGTTTTTCTTAAAAAATGAATATTTACTAGAACGTTGCATAGTTAGGTTTTGTTGAGTGTAAAAGACATTATAACTAGCCACCTACAGATTATTACAATGTATTTACTTATACTGTTATAAAGAGATGGGACTGTTTCCCTCTGGTGTCAAGTGCCTGAATTACACCACCTAGCCATTTCCTTGAAATCAATCTTTAGCTTGTGAACATGACTTTTCATTTTTACTGGATAGTTTATTATGTAAACTGTGAGATGGTATACCATCCTTTTCACCACTCTCACACAGAGTAAACCGTATTAACAGTTTATTATGTAAACTGTGAGATGGTATACAATCCTTTTCACCACTCTCACACAGAGTAAACCGTATTAACAGTTTAAAAATTATGTCAGCTCAGTATCCCTAAAACAGCTGCTGATGATCAAGTCCACACCATAATTGTGTGTTATTCCTTATTGCAACACTAAATGTAAGGAACTAGGTAACCTTACTGTCTGTAAAATACGTAGAGAACCAGTCTGAGCAGAAATTATGGCATTAGGTTTTGCTTAAACTTTTCTGTGTGTGATTCATGTGTTACTAGGAGACTTGTCACTGGTAAAGTTGACAGTGCTGGATTTGGAGCTGGAAAGATAGGTAAAAATCTGTTGTACAAAATATTCCTTGCAGTTTAAGGTGTGGGTGCATTTTGGAGAGACAGTCAATCCTTTAGTGTGGATTTTGGGTGCTACTCACTGGCAAAGCTACAGGGGTACCTGCATCAGCCGTCCCTAATTTAGCAGTGTAAGATTAGAGGGAAGGCAGCTAGTCATCACCACCCACCGTCAACTCTTGGGCTACTATTTTACCAATGAATAGTGGGATTGACGGTCACATTATAATGCCCTCTTGGCTGAAAGGGCTAACGTGTTTGGTGTGACACGGATTTAAACCCACGATCCTCAGGTAATGAGCCAAGAGCCTTAACCACCTGGCCTCCTAGGTGACAGCAGACCCCATATTAAAATAATTTTAAAATTCCTAAATAATAATTAATTATTTTGGAAATTCTAACACTCAAAACATTTTCCTTTATTAATTAATAAATGAACATTGAATATTACAAGGTATTTTTTAACAATTTAACACAAACTAGCCCAACACTGAAGCTACTGAGAAGAAACATGCATAAGCTTTTATCTGTTGGTGATCCAATTTAAAAAAGTACTTCAGGCCTAAGTTAGCAAAAAACCCAGGAAAACTAAGACAGGATTAAAATGAAGTGTTTAAGCTTCATTTTAGTGGAAGAAACTAAAACTAACAAACTTCTCAACACATTAGTAAGACACTTTCTAAACACAGGTGGGCCTGAATTTTTTTATTTGATAAAAATGTAACAACTGCACAAAGAATAACATACTGTCCACAAGAGGGCTTTTCATCTGGTAACATTGCTGGTCTTGAAACTAGTGAAATCAAATATATAATTAAAAGAAAAATTGAGGGTTAAACTAGATGAAGGAACTTTTAAGTCAAAGAAAATATGCAAAAATTCTTCTTTCACCTGGTAAGTCAGTGATAGGTTAGCAAACCAACAATTCTAAAATTCAGGGTTTGAGTCCCTGCAGTTGACAATGTTAAAACAGCTCATTGTTTATCAAAAACAACCATGTTAAAATAAATTTATTTTAAAGTTTTGAGAAGATGAACAGTTTTCAGTAGTTTAAGGTTGTGAAAAGAATTGTTGCACATGGAAGTTTTTAATGGGAGAATAAATTTATGAAATTACTATCAAGGACTGTGTGAAAGAGCATGAAGTTATCTGTAAAAAAAACCCATTAGAAAGGCATGTGAGCACACGTTTCATCTGGTCTTTTCACTGAGAAACAATGCCTAAAAATATCAGTTACTAAAAAATCTGCATATCACACATGGTTGACATTATAAAATATATTTTATTGATAATTTAATAAATTAATGACCAACATAAATATAAAGCTATTTCTGATTGCTAAAAATCTAGGCACTAAATCCTTGTTAACCTTACCGACTTCATGTTTTAACTTCCCTATTCACCCTACTTTTAGCCACATTAAGATACGAGACACTCTATATTACAATATGCATGCTGTCTGTATATAATAAAAATGGAACAGTGAAAATAGAATATGTATTTAATTATTTATTACTGTCATCGGTATTACTTTAATTCTAACAATCATAGAGCTTTACAACAAATGATCAAATAACTTGACTTTTTACAGACATGTACATTACGTTTACTGATTGAAACTAATTTAATTAAACTAGTTAATTTTTATGTTTACAGTTTCACTGGTTTCAGACAGAAAGTACATTTCTAATGGAATTTCTTATAGTGGAAAAATTACAGTAAAACATACCTTTATTTACAAGCAAAAACTTTAATTAAAATATTATAATCTGATATGAAATGACAATTACTTTCAGATAAAAGAGCTATTGTTAACCAAACAAGTTTTTAATGGTATTATGTAAATACATGAAGTTTGAAAATGACACTTTACTGAAATGTTGAAGGATTGTATTTGGCTGTTTTCTTAGCAATGAACTCATTAAAATGTAAAATTCTGCATTCTGATAGAAGTATCTTTAATGTTCTTCAAATGACAAAGAATGATCAACTAGCTGGAAACAAAATTCATTTACTCCTAAAGTTACAGCTGCTACGAAACATATCTTGTATCTAGTTACGTTTCAGTACGAGTCACCAAATATCAGTTTCTCTGCTTAGTCAATTAATTACAATACATTAAGTTTTCTAAAATGAAATTACTACAAAAATATGCAAATAAAAAATGATACTGAAAATAACTGGACAACTCACAAGATATCTTTTCTGTAAGAATAACTACGAGACCATTTTATATATGAAGAAAAAACACTGAAAAATTATTTATCACTATTTTATGAGCAGGCTCAAAGTTGGATCACTTTAATGAGTTAGATTTAAATTTGTAATAATGGTAAATTTTAACAAAAATAAATATTTATATATACATATAAATACTAACAACATTAATTATTCAATACCAACTAGAAACTGGGGACCATTTGCTTTACAAGTTAAGTAAACTTATAAATTCTGTGTTAACAATAAAGAAACATTCTGATAACACACTGTTCACTTGTATAACAAAACCACTAGCTAATAGTATCACATAGATGAAAGTGCATATAAAGAAGTAGACAGGTTATAATTTTATTACTGGCCACGTCTGTAGAGAATTGTTGACACTAACACAAAACATTACAAAAGAAATACAAGTTACTGATGTTTAAGACTTAGAGAAATTATAGTAAGTCCAGAAGTATTTGATGAAATGACTACAGTAAGCCCAGAAGTATTTGATGAAATGACTACAGTAAGCAGAAGTATTTGATGAAATGACTACAGTAAGCCAAAGTATTTGATGAAATGACTACAGTAAGCCAGTATTTGATGAAATGACTACAGTAAGCCCAGAAGTATTTGATGAAATGACTGCAGTAAGCAGAAGTATTTGATGAAATGACTACAGTAAGCCAAAGTATTTGATGAAATGACTATAATAAGTCCAGAAGTAGAAAAGAAACCACGAAAGTAAGTCCAGAAGTATTTGATGAAATGACTACAGTAAGCCAGAAGTATTTGATGAAATGACTACAGTAAGCCCAAAAGTATTTGATGAAATGACTGCAGTAAGCCCAGAAGTATTGATGAAATGACTACAGTAAGCCAGAAGTATTTGATGAAATGACTGCAGTAAGCCCAGAAGTATTTGATGAAATGACTGCAGTAAGCCAGAAGTATTTGATGAAATGACTAAAGTAAGTCAGAGTGAAAGAAACGAAAGTAAGTCAGAGTATTTGATTAAGTGACTACAGTAAGCCCAGAAATATTTGATGAAATGACTACAGTAAGCCCAGAAGTATTTGATGAAATGACTGCAGTAAGCCAGAGTATTTGATGAAATGACTGCAGTAAGCCAGAAGTATTTGATGAAATGACTGCAGTAAGCCAGAAGTATTTGATGAAATGACTACAGTAAGCCCAGAAGTATTTGATGAAATGACTACAGTAAGCCAGAAGTATTTGATGAAATGACTGCAAGTCCAGATCAAGTATTTGATGAAATGACTACAGTAAGCCAGAAGTATTGATGAAATGACTACAATAAGCCAAGTAGAGAGAAAGCAGACGAAAAAGTCAAGTAGAGAAATCAATGAAAGTAAATTTGATTAAGTGACTACAGTAAGCAGAAGTATTGATGAAACGACTAGTTAGCCCAGAAGTGTTTGATGAAACGACTGCAGTAAACCCAAGTATTTGATGAAATGACTGCAGTAAACCAAGAAGTATTTGATGAAATGACTGCAGTAAGCCAGAGTATTTGATGAAATGACTGCAGTAAGCCAGAAGTATTTAATGAAATGACTACAGTAAGCCCAGAAGTAGAGAAAGAAACGACGAAAGTAAGTCCAAGTAGAGAAAGAAACGATGAAAGTAAGTCCAGAAGTAGAGGAAGAAACGACTGCAGTAAGTCCAGTATTTGATGAAACTATTATAGTAAGTCCAGCAGTATTTGAAGAAAGTGTTAGAGAAGGGATATACAAGTTAATTAATAACCTGAAGGTTATGGTACGTTGCTGAAATGATGCCATGTCCTGTTCAACTTTAACTTGTGATGAATCCTACCAATGCTGGTTATGGTGGATGAGAATGCTGTATCATGACATAAACAGTCTATATCATTGTTTAACAAAAACTTCTTAATTCACCTGTTGAACCTGGCTAGTGACCTACAAGAATCCACAGAACTATAACACAACACTGTTTGATTCAGCATTAAACCTAAAAAGGTATGACTGTTAATTTGTGGGTCTGTCATAAACAAATGTCTTGGATTTTGATTAATGCCGATATAAGACAGATAATTAACTTTGTTTAAATCTAGTTGTTAAATTCTTCATGAATTGTTGACTGTGTTACAGACTTATGTGTAGTTGTGTTCATAAAACAACAGAAACATTACATGTAAAGGGTCAACTCCAGTACAAGGGAAAATACTGCAGAGAAATCATTTTCCTATAAGTTCTCAATAAGTCCGCGTGTAATGAAGTGAAAACAATTACTAGTTTATCTTTGATCACTTACTTTTACCACTGGTCTTATTGTTTTCTTGTTATCTCTTTTCAGATTTATCAAATATAAATACAAAACTGTAACTTCAAAGATTATGCAATCTTTCAGAAAGACAAATCATGGTATTATTCTAATGTAGAGACAGAAATCACAAAGAAATATACCAGTTTTGAATCATTAAAAGCTTAACTCTATAAACAACAGTATCTCTAACAAACACATCAGCTGGTATGTATGTGGAATTCTTACCTGAATATACATATCATTCTACCACTATGTTCAACAGACACAATTTTAACATGACACATCTGGTATGTAACAGGTTAAACCAACATTCATAAAGACCCTTTGTAGAAAAGCTAAATAAAGGACAGAGAAACTTACCTTATAAACTTGTACTAAAGAATATAATAACAAATGGAATGTTATACATCAATCAAATAAAAGCAAAAAATGTAACAACAACAAACTTAATACTTATATATTGTTAAAATAACTCTTAGGATCACACTGTATTCTTAAACATTTGTATCATAGTACCTTACAAAATACAACTAGACACCTTTGAACAGCTGTTTTTATCATAGTACCTAACAAAATACAACTAGACATCTTTGAACAGCTGTTTTTATCATAGTACCTTACAAAATACAATTAGACATCTTTGAACAGCTGTTTTTATCATAGTACCTTACAAAATACAACTAGACATCTTTGAACAGTTGTTTTTATCATAGTACCTTATAAAATACAACTAGACATCTTTGAACAGCTGTTTTTATCATAGTACCTTACAAAATACAACTAGACATCTTTGAACAGCTGTTTTTATCATAGTACCTTACAAAATACAACTAGACATCTTTGAACAGCTGTTTTTATCATAGTACCTTACAAAATACAACTAGACATCTTTGAACAGCTGTTTTTATCATAGTACCTTACAAAATACAACTAGACATCTTTGAACAGCTGTTTTTATCATAGTACCTTACAAAATACAACTATACATCTTTAAACAGATGCAGAATGTTTCAAAAGAACAGCCTAAATGTAGAAACAATTCTTTGGTACAAGTAAAGATTTTATAAAATAACTTACCCACTTAGTAACATACCAAGCTGGCAACTTTCAACCAACTTCACAGAATGGTAATTGTATACCAAAGGTCAATGGCCAGTACGGCCTTGTTCATGAATAAAATGTCAGAACTGCATTTGTTAAAAACACGAGTATCCTAAATAATCCAACAGCATGTTAATTAACTTTCTTACTAATCACAATTAGATTTATATATAAAAAGTAATTTATTTAGTTCTGTCAACGGTTTGTATTGGATCTAAGTCTTTTGTTGACAAAAATATATGAATACTCAAAATATTCCTTTAACATGTTAAAGAACTCTCTTTTACAAATCAGTTATTAGATTTTTTATTTGGCTATGTAATTCTTAGTTTGAATTTTTACACCTAACAAAACATTATATATATATATATATTATATACAGATATTAGAATGAACTATTCAAATCATAATACTGTCATATAATCTTAGAATACCACTAATTTTAACAAAAACTACAAATTTTGAAGATTTTAAGGTCATGAATAATGATATATAGACAATTAAGATGACATAACCTAAATTAAAACATAAAAAAACAAAAATATCAAATTATCTTTTGTTGTACAGCAATTTAAAAAATATATTTCAGTGTTTGTTACGACAAATAACTAAGAACATTAGCAACGAATAATTAAAGTTCATGTTAGTATTAAGAATGCGTTAGAAAAACATATTACACATTTGTGAATTATTACTATGACAATGGAAAGTAGACGTTTAACAGAAACATATCGTTAAAGGTTCAGACCTTGTAACATTCCCATGTTCGCATCAGGAAAGAAAAGACATATTAAACTACAGTCACTATCTGTGGAGTTATAACCCGTTAATCCTGTTAATATCAAGAGATGATTATTTATTCTTCTAATTAATTAGCTTTAACAATATAAGACAATATACATTTCTTTTTATCTTATACAAAATATAATTTCTCATAACTCTATGGCATGATAAAAACTTCTATAAGCCATGATTAGGTTTAACTTAAAACTTTATGTATATCAATAAGTACTACACCGAAAAATGTACAACTGATACAACTTTTCTTATAACACAAATCTATATAAAATGTATTATGTGCACTTTTTATACAATATATCATTGCACATTAAATATTTTTATAATGTTTACTTCCACAGGTACCATGTCTGATTTTTGATTAAAGTATGAACTTCTTAGTCAACTATTATGGTGACCGCAGCTGTGATATTAAAGGAACAAGCAGGTCAGAGGGTCCAGCCTGACGAAGAAAAGGATGCTGAAGGAGTTCAAATGCTGTAGCTCGAGATCCAGGATCTCGAACAAGCATTTGTTCTAGAAATCCTTGTAACCGGGAAGACACCTAAACAAGAAAATCAGCTCATGTTGGAAAACAGATAAACAAGACATTAAACACTGATGTGACAAAATTATTTACAGTAATGATGTTACGCAGTGATTGTCACAGACAACAAGTACTGTATACTTACATCATTTCATTATTTACAGTAATGATGTTACACAGTGACTGTCACAGACAACAAGTACTTTGTACTTACATCATTACATTATTTACAGTAATGATGTTACACAGTGACTGTCACAGTACAAGTACTGTATACTTACATCATTACATTATTTACAGTAATGATGTTATGCAGCGACTGTCACAGACAACATGTACTGCATGATGTTACACAATGACTGTCACAGACAACATGGACTGCATGATGTCACACAATGACTGTCACAGACAAGTACTGTATACTTTAGAATATAGCTGTGGTAGGTTTCAGTAGAATGTAAAAATAGCTACATTTTGAATAA